>NC_092817.1:62018626-62131126 GCF_023375885.2 Dermacentor andersoni | reverse complement strand
CATAAGCCTAGATATTTACATTGTCTTACCTCTGATAGAGTAATGCCGTTTGCACCGCAACAAAAGAGGAGTGGCTTCTTCTTATGAGTTATTTGCATAAAAAGGTTTTTTTTTTCCAAATTATTAGTCATCCGCCACTTCTCACACAATGGTATGATTTTTAGGAGGTTCTCAGTTAACCTGAAATGATCCTCAATTGAACTAACTTCTTCATAAATCACGCAGTCGTCCACATATAGTTCAATATTAACATTAA
The DNA here is from genome assembly GCF_023375885.2 of Dermacentor andersoni. Taxonomy (NCBI): domain Eukaryota; kingdom Metazoa; phylum Arthropoda; class Arachnida; order Ixodida; family Ixodidae; genus Dermacentor; species Dermacentor andersoni. The sequence goes on along the minus strand of NC_092817.1, from coordinate 62,130,870 downwards.
TGTCAGTAATGATGTCATTTATAAAAATCATAAACAGCAGAGGCCCGACCACAGACCCCTGGGGAACACCAGAACCAATACCAACTCGATTTGAGGAAGAGCCGTTTAGGGAAACGTACACATAACGGTTTGAAAGTTAAGCTCTAATCCATGCTAGCAGTTTGTGATATTATATTATAAAACCTAATTTATGTACTAGTTTAGTGTGAGAGACTTTGTCAAAAGTCTTACCTAAAATCTATGTGCATAACGTTTGTTTGTTTTCCTTTATTTATTGCGGCTGCGAAATCGTGCGTAATTCCAATTAATTGTGTGCTAGTTGAACAACCTCGTCTAAAGCCGTGTTGAGCATTTGTTAGCACTTTGTGTTGTTCAAGAAAATCAACTATATGTTCATAAATTATGTGCTCGAAAATTTTACAAGAAGTATATGGTAATGAAATGGCTCGATATTTGTAGCATTTGATTTGTCAACGGATCTGTGCAATGCTTTGATTCTGACTGTCCTCCAGTCGTCAGGCAATACACCATCTTTCAGAGACATATTAAACAATACAAACAAGTACTTGGCACACCATTCTGCATACCTTTTCAAAAAAGCATTTGGGATACCATCCGGGCCGGGATATCTTTTAACATCTAGTTTTAACAAAGCGTTGAAAATACCGTGCTCAGAAATTTTCACATTCGGCATGCGTGGTAAGGACATATTAAGCATTGGAAAATAATTGTTATCTGTCGTAAAAACAGATCTGAAATGGTCATTGAAAGCTGTACAAACCGCAGAGTCATCACTCAGAAAGTGGCCATTAAGTGAAAGAGAAGCTTGTGCAATTATCGCTTGTACATATTATTTTCACATATTCCTCTCTCGGTAATAACATTCGTAAAACTCGATTTCCTATTGTATTCGTTATTATAATAGCTTTCTGCAACAAACACTACACAAGAACAATTATACAAGTTTTTTTGCCTTATACAAGTCATATTCTATACGTACCCACTCGTTACAAGAAGTTCAGTCATACTGCTCGACTGCTGCTCGAGTGCATAGATAGGAGTTAATGGGAAACGCTGATGTAAAATATCAATCGCTTTCGAGGACAATACGCAGCCAAAAGTGACCATTTCTCTCTCACTATAAAAGAAAATGTCTCGAAATTTCGAGTAAATTAGTTTCACTCATGTACGCGGTTCGTGTCTTTCTGTACTGCGTCGAATTTGCGAATGGGCATAGTAACGCAATTATGCAGGCACCTTTGAATGCGGTGTAAGCCAAGCCATAGAGGTATATACTGGGTGGTGGTGGGGGGGGGGGGGGCAAAGGGCACTTGTTCTGCCCGCACAGTCGAACGTGGGGGGGGGGCAAAATGTGTATTCCCCTCCCCCCCACACACACACTTTTGAAAGCGGCCACTTTGGGCTGCATGCTGGAAAGTCCAACGATACACAGCTGGAGCTAAATTTTCTTTCTTAATAGAGAGAGGGAGACAGACAGAGAAGCCATGAGGGGAAAGGCAGAGCCACCACATGAGTAATGCTTTTCTTTACTACGCATCCTCTGCTTGGAGAGCGAGCATTGTTTTTGTACCTTCTCGGGACGCCCTGTAGTGGACGACGCGCGAGATTGACCATGCATGTTTGCGCTGCGGAGAACGCCTGGCGCTGGTCAGTTCCCGCCGTAACACACGTCAGCTTGCGCAGCTTGCATCATGCCCACTTTTTTGGTACCGCTATGAGCTTGCTAGGAGAATGAGCTTGCTACATTTAACCTGCAATGAGGGGGAGCTTTGGATAAATCACTATAATTAGCCGCGCCCAGTGATTGTCTGCCTTAAGGCATGAAATCATAGAATTATCGAATGCCGGAACTATTTATCTCTGCCCAGAGATAGCCTACAAAGCGTTTCAGTCTAAGTATATTATCATCATGAAAAGTCTAATCAATATGCTACAGGTATAACTGTCTAATTTAATTGTGTTATCACGAGTTATCGTAGATAGGCTCGTGAAAATGACGTTGGTCTAACACGCAAAGCCGTTTCAGTACCACTTTTTTCTAAAGGCAAGTGCCATTTCCTGCTTTTGACGATTTAATTTTATGGCTGTTTCTAAATAAGAGTTACACTGTTAGATTTTTCACGGCAGGAGGAAATGAAGCAGATAACCAGTATTTTGAAGAAATGAAGGCCACATTATGGCGACGTATACTGAAAATTTGCACTGTGTAGCTTGCTTATGTGCTTCAAAACAGTTACTGAATAATCGATTTGTACCAATTTTTATGCGTTATACATGTCATTGAGTTTTCTCCCCCGGTATCCTCTGTAAAATATGCAGGGCACAGTGTATTCGAAAGTACGAAGCAATATTCTCATAGACCAGCGAGATATGTTCTTTCTGTGTCCGTTCATTACAGCGTTTGTAGAAACTTACTCATTGAAGCGTTTCAGGGTGTTGTACTGCCGCTAATAGAAACTTTTCCCGGACTCCTAGAACAACACCACGAAAGACGGTTGAATTCACGTGAAAATGGAGAGAACTTAAAACGCAATGTGTTGCGAAACTTTCCCTTTCCTGCTTTAAGTACAAGGGTTGCAGATAATTGCTAATTCCTGGTTCTTTCATGTATTTTACGTGATTCGTAGTTGTTTCTCCGGTGTCCTCGGTGAGCTAAGCAAACCATTTTGTTCATATCTCGGAAAAATGAGGTGTATGGTATGGCCAATGTGTAGGCAATGTTCCAAACGGGTGGGTTAAATGCGCATTTTCTCTCAGCATATGTATCCAAGTGGTCCATAGCGTTAGTAGTCTGCTTTACGAAAGCTGTAAAACTTAGACTGCTCTGATTCATAATTACAACTACAACTGAGGTGACATCTTGCGAACATAAGGGGAACAATACGCCAACTTTATTTGCGATGGTAAATGAGTGTTGATCAACTACAAGGATAAAAAAATTGTAAGCATGTGTTCGAAAGTATCACGCTGCTGCTATTTGCTAGGATTCCCAATGTTCCACGAGAACTCTGCGTTTCACATATCTTATATTTTGAAGAAATAGGCAGCATCTTAAATACAATGTGACGCGTAGCTTTAACGTTTCTAGCTCATTCAGAAGCGTTACGAATATTTATTGGACCCTCATCTTTTTCTTTTTACTTTTTGATGCGTGATATATTAGTTTCGCCTGGTGTCCTCACTAAACAAAAGGTGGCCGCTTCGTTCTGTTTGCTGACTAAGAACAAGTTAATGAGTGATGTGCAGGTGAGGCTCAAAATAAACAATGCATTGGGGCTTTCGCAACAAATTACGTATGCAGGCACACTAGGGTGTTATGAGCGAGTCTAGCGAGCCGGGAAGAGTTGAACGCGCTACCCTGGCAAAGCTATAAAAACAACAAACATAAAATTGAGCGAGAATTGGTGGTATGCTATGAAAACTGCATATGCGGAAATAAATGCGGTTAGATCAAACAAAGCCTTTGTAAAAAATTCTTATTCAAATGTCAGAGCGTGTGATGCAGCTGCTATCAGCTATGCTACCTAATGTCTCGACATAGCTTTTGGGACAACAGGTTTATATATTGTGGAAACGGGATGGGGAGCATGGTAACTACAGTATGCGACAAATTTTTTTTACGTTCCAGGACTTCTTAGATATTGTTGCAAACAATTACTAAGCCACTGTTTTCCTTTACCTATTTTCAGGCGTCATGACACGTTCCGTCTTGTTTAGTTCAACGAGAACATCGCTCAAACCAAGGAATTTTGCTTATATTTGGTGAAAATGAAGGGTGCGTTATGAACAATATCTAGGTAAACTTCAAAGACAACTATGACATTTGCAGTAAATTACGCATGCAAGCGATCTGGAACTTTATGAATGTGTTTGCCGAACAAATAAGTTATACCGTTGCCTTGAGGAACTGTGAGCTCAACCGACATCAAATCTAGTGGGAATTGAGCCGGGTGAGGGCAGGGAGGAAGGAAGCACGCCATGGTAAATCATCAAGCCAACAACGAACTAGCCCTTCTAAGTCTCTTAACCGTAGTAAATTCCATCGCGATGTAACATATGTGTTGATGACTTAATGGCTTTTTTAAAATTCCCAACAAGTGCCCCAAAACATTACATTCGGGCAAGTTCTCGAGCGGGACGGTAACATGTATATACGGGCAACTTTTAAAGTATGCGTTATAATTACAAGAAATTCAAACCTTTATTGCGGCTGTTCGAAAGAAACGGCTTCGCTGGAAATCGGGTTGTAATTCTTCAAGGTCGCACACATCTCCTGTCTTTTGTTGTTGTTGTTGTTGTAGTTGTCGTTGTTGTCGTTGTCGTCGTTGTCGTCATCGTCGTCGTCATCGTTGTTGTTGTTGTTCATATCGCAAGTAATTTATGTCGATAGTACTTAGTTGCATATAACCTCAATTATACTATTACCGAAACCACGGATCCATCTATGCTGTACAATTAAACACCAAGTGTGATTCCTTGTTTAATTATTAAGTTTGTTTGTCCCAAACATTCATTTTTTATGTGTGCTGTACTGCTGCGACTGGGCGGGATCTGGGGCCTCTCTGAAGCACTCATTGCCTTTTGTTCCTGCATCTTCTCCAGATTTTATATCCTTGCAAGAAGTAAATGCAAATTCGAATTATTTTTCGGGCCCCCGTGGTACACCACCTGTGATTAGGTCTATGTCTGTTAAATAGGTCTGTGTTTGTTAAATATAGATATAACTTACAGAAGCATCTCCAGGCTCTTTCACTTATTTTTCTAATAGCAATTATATGGACACTCCAGGCGTATTTTTGTTGTCGTCGCCGTCGACGTTGTGTTCCGTATGAAGTCCATGGGCGATAACGCCATATGACGCCGCGCTGTCTGCTGCATGTGCCAGTGAAAGAGTGCGAGGCTGAGCCCATGATCGCGCCTCGATCTCGAGTGCGCAAGGGCGGAATGCGGGGAGGAAGCGCGCCTTCTTCTGTCACGTGCAAAGAACCGGTGAGACGGGAGGTAGGGTTGTACTTCGGCAGTGACTTCGTAAGAGGGGGGGGGGGGGGTGGGGGGGAGGCGGCCGTTCGTTCCGGCTTTGTCTTGAAAGCGATCAGCTTTGGGGGCGCAGTCTAGGTAAGCCGACGGCTCGTAGCTTTGCGTGTGCTGTGTTCTCGTCGCTCAACTCGCGTTGAAGATATAGACCGCACGAAGGTCACTTCGCTCGCTCCTGTTGCCGCACTTCCTCATGCTAGCATTTTGACGGCGAGTGTCCGCGGTCATTAGGTGCGATGTGTGACTGTTTGCCTGTGCACGCTGACACCATGCTTGGAAGTTCAGTTACTAAGCGAGTGATTACAAGTTTATACGGCCGCTAAAACTACCGTCTTTACTTATTATGGCCGTCTACTAATTTGTAATTTGCTATAGAAATCGATGCGTCGCCTCTCGGGCGAAACTGCGACACTTTCAGTGGTAATTCGCTATGTATATATATATATATATATATATATATATATATATATACACATGAGAGAGAGGTCAGATCGTTCGCGGTTCGCACCCCCTCCCCTCCCGCTCCCACTCGAGAAATAGTTGGTACGCCACTGGCCAAGCCTCTGGCTTGCCCTTCTACACCTCACGAAGCACTGCACACTCAAGAAAACAAAGACTCGAGAAATGAGTGGCACCGAGTCATACACACGAGGTTAGCGGCTCGAAATGGTCGGTTGTACATAAAGTAGTGTCAATTTAAAGCGAAACTTTCTTTGCCTGTACCGTCCCGATTTTAGCGTGGCTGCTGCCGGTTCAATGGTTATCTCGGCGTATAAATTTGCGCATTTATATTAAAGAAAGGATATATTTGAACTGATTGTGAATGCCAGAAGACCGGCTTTATAATCCCTTTGTACAGTCTTTATAAGCGCTTTTCCATCGCTCGTATCTGTACAATCACCCGTCGTCACTAGTCTCCTCTCGACAAGCACCATGCGTACTTTTAACATCGCTGCGTTGACACCTCACACTGTGTATCTTTCTGGTCCTGTGTTTGCCTTTCGGCATAGCTTGTAAGCGGCGTAGACTGAAAAGCGGACTACCCTGACCGACGACCATGAAGGCCGCGACACGCTGTTCTCTCTGTGGTAGTTCCTATAGTCCCTTCTACGCTTACAGGCAAGGCAGTGCCAACAAGCGCACCTCTATGAGGCATGATAACAAATAGATTCCCAAATAAAACCTGAACCTATGTCGGTTCATATGTATATCTCCAAAGCAAAGCAGGTTCCTCACAAATTGCCCGAAGAAGACTGGCAAGTGGTTATGATGCTCCGGTCTCTGATGAATACTTTTCGAATGCTCTTAAATAACCTGCACACTCCGTCAGCATGAAGTGCAATGCAAGTGCTGGATACCCTCAGTTCAGTACTTGCAACTCTTAAGTAAGCATCACGGCTCACCAGCATGATTCTATTCGCATTAACTCAAGAAGGCTGGGGTTTAGCTTAACAATATACTGCCACGCACTCCAACGTGCTGCTGATGCCCACCAGGTCCTTGGTCTTCACTGGCGACTTCAACGTGCATCACCAGCTATGGGGAAGCACCAAGATTAGCTTCAGACAGCAGAATGATGGGAGCCTAAGGTATCACCGGAGCACTTGATTGGACTTGACCGATTTCCAGGCGCTTTGCTGCGTGCACACACAGCGTTCCCTCTATCCCGCTTTCCTCTCCCTGTTCCCCATTTCCCTTCCCCCAGTGTAGGGTAGCAAACCGGACGCTCGTCTGATTGACCTTCCTGCCTTTCCTCTATTTGCTCTCTCAAAGTGATCTCTTAGTCGAATAGCACTATACATTTAGGGACTTCTTCGATATATTTGATTTTCTTTTATTTATCCATTGCCTTGAGGCACTGGATGTGTGCCCATTCTAGGCTAATCCTCCAGCCATTGTCTCACAATGAAATGAAATTAGTATATTTGCCAGCATGTGCGATAAAACTCATGATAGGATGGCAGATAAAAGTTGCAGTTATGCAGCTTGACAAATCCACAGCGCCTAGTGAACCCTTTGAGGACGAGACACACATATCTAGAAAAAATGTATTTTTTTTCTGTCTAAATGTGCAAAACACATCAAGAATAAGCATAATTAACAAAAAGAAAAAATGTTTTGCGGTAGTTTTCTCAACAAAAGAAGCAGAACACGAGGCAGGAAACTGGAGGCTGGCTTCGCCCTAAGCCACCAAATGCTTCGTTCTTAATTTGTATAGACAGCTATCGTAATATGTGAACCACATGTGTACATTTCATTTGCATTATGTCACATGTGCGACACCACTGCAGCTGGATATGTTGCATCGGCCAGTCTCCTCTGACCTTTCTTTCACAAATCAGCGTGCCAAACTCCGTCTTCCTCATACAGTGTTCCTGCTCTAAAGCAACCAATGACGCTTTCTACCTGTCATTGAATGTTGTATGAAGACATTTAGCCAGAAACTTCGTACTCAATACTGAAATTCGGCAAGAAAAAAATAGCTTATGGCATGTTGCTTATAGGCGTAATGCGACAAGAAAGGTTTCATTACATTTTGGGATTATCGTGATACATTGCACACAATTATATCAGCTTGCACAAACAGTTGAATATAGCATAAACAAACAAAAGCAATAAGAAAAGTACAATATTTCATCCGAGACTAATATTGTCAATATGTAATGGTCAAGATAATGCCTACAATTCACGTAGCTCGCAATGCTTGCAAGCAAAAATTTCAAATTTGTCAGTATCATAGTTTTTAAGAAGCGAAGGCAATATAAAGCGTGGACGCTGTTTAATAGAAATCAGACGAGGTCATGCGTAAAAGCCGAGGCTCACCATGTCTTGTTGTGTTACGCAATATATTTTGCTCTAAATGTGGCAGACATTCCAGATGTACGTTTCCTTGCGTCTGTAGTTATTTGCGCTAATTATCTGGGAATTCTCAAACGCGATCAGAGCTTGGTGACCCATATGCGGCATTATAAATGTGACAATGTGAGATACACTATACTATATTATATTTTTTAATCAAGTGAATTTTGTGGGAATTAGAGTGTGTTGCTTTTCTTCATACAAGTTGGCAATAATTTAGACGCCAATAGAACAATGAATTACACACAAGTAGTTTTGCTCTTGAAGTTCTAGCGGCCTGTAGCGATGCAGTGCAAGAAATTAACGGCAAGAGCGTTGGCAGTAGAGTAGTTTCCAGAGAGGGGAGTCGTCACAGAGGAGTAGAAGTGGAAGTTTCCTTTATGTACACTACAAAACGTAGGTGAGAGAAGAAACCTGCTTTTGCGCAGTCTGATGACGCGCTCACCCGCTGTACCTTGGACATGGGTCAGCATTAAGTCGCAGGCCTGTCGAATGATACGTCTACGTGACAAACTACGTACAATTCAATCACAGTGACAAATGGGCAAGCTATAATCTCATTGAAATTCGTCACAAAAAAAAGTCTTGTACCATCTCAAAAAATTAAAAGCAGGAGCCAAAACTCAAAGCACGCAACTTCTGGCGCGGACATGTACGCTACGCACACCGCACTATACTAGTTGCACAAGTATTCAAAGAACAGAAATAAACGTAAGGTGATCAAGTAATTCGTTCGATACCGGGTACCGTCACGACACAGGCGCACGCAACGCACCATGTACCCACGGAGCACTCTGTCGTGAAAGGCCACACAGGGTCCTAAAGCAAGCAGTTGTCCCAGGCGAAATCCGGTTGTGCGCTGCAGTTGAAGGCCGCGTCAAACTCGGGCATGTTGTGCAGCGGGAGCAGACAGTTGACCCGGGGCGGAAGCAGGTTGGGCCGACGGTTGGCGTCGCAAGAAAGGAGGCAGGAGCTCGCGAAGAACGCCACCTGAGCCAGCGGCCAGAGTTCACTGAAGCCGTCTTGCTCTTCATGCTCGGCCGCCGCTTCGCTGAAGAGTGTCTTCAGGCTGTCGTACGCCACTCGTACGCCGAGGGCGCGCAGAAACATTGCCCTCCGCTGTTGCTCGTCGCTAGTGCCGATCTGACGCTGCAGGCCCAGACGCCAGTGCAAACGCCGCAGGCATCCGGTGCTCTCGTTGTACTTGCGCAGAGCCGCGGGCGTCCACAGGCCTCTGTTGCCGTCGGGGTGGCGATGCGTCCAGCTCTGCACGTGCCGTCATCGTAGAGATTCGGGAACGTCGAGGAGCAACGATAAGCATCGTGATAAAATTGTACGCGCTTGCGTAACTTTGTCGCGAGTCATAGAGTGACTTCAAAAACAAGCTACAACAAGTTAATTTTTTTTACAGAAACGAATCCGTCATATATACTGCAATTACCAAGGCCATTTTGTAGACTTTGAAACAGCTCCATTATTTTAACGTTACTCCCTTCTCCGAGCAGACGGGATATATTATAAGAAACTTCTGTTCACCATACATAAACATTATTCACCAAAATAGACGAAGATGAAATATCTCGTTATTCACTGGGCCGGAATGCCAGACACTTACCAAAAACAAGAACAGATTATGGTAAACAAACACTCATATATCAGTCGATAGAAATAGTAAACAAGGTAGGAGAACTGTTAAATTTTAGCACTTCATAAAGCTCCTACAAAAGACAGCTTAGTGCATTATTACTCACCGACGACATTTGCTTTCCCTAATTATTGACATTTTCATTTTAATGCATTTATATGTAGGCATGTATGACCTATCGAAGAGTGCATATAGATAGCATTTGCGCTAGTGTTTATGCGGCTTCCTGATTCCAATGAACAAATATTGTAATCATTTTTGTCACTGAAATTATGCTCTCTTGTGCGAAATGTGTGTACGTTCTATGTGTATTCATTTGTACTGATTATAACCGCTGTTGTAACTGCGGGGTCTGGGACCTCTGTCAGGCCTTCGTGCCTTTAGTCCCAGTCTCTCCTCGCTCGGACGAGGAATAAAGTACATATGATGATGATGAAAAAGAAAGAGTTCACTCGGAAGCGAGGACAATAAGAAAACTTTTTGACTATGTGCACGCCGCGCCCATGCATAGAACAGCCGACTCAACACCGTCTCGGTAGGGGCGGTGGTGGTTTCTTTCGTTATTTCATGGTTTATGCGGCAGATGTCTGGTTTAGCGGCAAGTGCAATGTTGCGGTAGCCTTTGCGTGTCGCTACGTTACAGTTTTAGATTTCCAAGTACCCAAAAATTCCTTGCTCGATTTTACAAACTTCCCGCTTTTAAGAAAGAATCCGAGCGTGGTCATCACTTTGTTAAATCGAGTTTCAACTGTATTGTTATGAACAACGCTTTACAATTTACAGCTTTTGCAGAGTCTTGCAACAGATTTGCAGAAGAATGATGTCTTAGTTGCTGTAACGTTTGCGCCGCTAAAAACAATCTCCCGGATTTTGAATTCAGGGCAGAGGCGACCACATTTTCATGAACTTAGAATGCGAAAGCACTGGTCTACAATTTTCTTTTCTTCTTATGCGAGTTGAAAATGTTAAGCCATTGAAAAGTGTTGTAATTACTGAATACGGCGCCTATAATAGCCGGATAGTGCCTTCAATGTGTAAGCCTCATAATTTATCCTAGAAAGCGTCCGTTCACCCACAGACCAAATGTTGAAAAGTACTTCTTGCGGGTTAAAACTTCGCCGCATTATTAAAAGGCTATTAAGATACACAGAAGTTTCAATGAGTGTGTTGGAATGAAGCACACGCAGCAGCTCGAAATAAGCTCAAGATTTATCTATTCTTATCTTTAACTCAGAAATATTGGTCTCGTATTTCCAGCGAGTGCTTATGCGTACGCTTTCTGTCTTCCCTTGCCATGGTGGCTGCATCTCGATGGCGGCGAAATGCTAAAAACCTCACACAGAGTTATGGGCATCTCAAAAAACCTCAGGCGGTCCGAATGATTCCGAAGCTCTCCACCGCGGTGTACCTGACACCTGTGCAATGTTCGATTCGGCCCTTTCACCAACGATTGATTAAATCACATGTGTTCCTCGGTGGATGCTGTAGCTTTTGTACATCGCGCCATTCTACGTGCTTGACTTTGTTACATGCGTTCCTTCTGTTTTCTATCCCCACACCGAGCATCGCCTTGTTCTTAACAAGATCGAAGGGGACATAGTGAAACCCTGCCTGTGAGTGGTGCAGTTGATGCGCGGCTGCCGGCAAGATGATCTCCACGATGCTCGTGGCAAGCAACGTGCCCACAGTGCCGTAGTTAAAGTAGGCGGGCACGCTTGCCGAGTAGAGCATCGGTGGCGATTGGAACAACGTGGGCACAACCACGGCGCCCAGAGCGGCCACGTACGTCAGCTGAGAGCGCTGCTCGTGCTGCATCTCAACCAGCTGAATCCGGGTTGGCGGACGCCAAAGCCGGCGTGCGTGCTCGTGCATTAGAACGCGCACAAAGAGGCGCACGAAGTCCACGCTGCCAGGCACTTCCAGCTGCGAAGCCAGCCACGCGTAGTCCACATCAGCTCCCGCGTTCGCCTGTGCATGACGTCGCCACGCAATAATTTTTATACAGTCATTAGTTTGTCGTATATCGTGTTTAGGAAGTTACGCCTGATATTTGAAAATTGTTAGAACGAGATAATCGTGTTTTTTTTTTTTTTGGGGGGGGGGATATGCTTCCACGACAGAAGCGTGCAGTGTAAGCCTACTCAATCTAGCAATATATTACAAGTATTGAGAATGATAAGGCTACCTTTTCAACTTAGCATGTCCAACTACTGAACCTGATTGAAGGCTTCAAGCACGTCAAGTGACGAGCTCATAACCGATTCGCAGAAACGCAAAAAAGTGGAACATTCTAATTTCTGCAATGGAATGACTTCCAAGCAATTTGTCTGAAAGGTAAAAAGTCGCCACACGTAGCTAAAAGCTTTTTCGCAAACTACTATGATTGATGTGACTGCTTAGCCGCGTGCACTGTCATTCGAGCACGAAGCAAGCGTACTTTTCAAATTGCGATCTGGATCGCTTCATGCTCGCATGGCTGATTCCGCGCAAACAATATTCAAAAGCTTACGTACTCTAATTGCGCTACAGCTTTGCATAGCACTGGCGCCTCTGTTATACAAGCACACTAAATTCACATACGTTCACGTACGTGCAAGTCGTCAGCAACCAGGATAAGAGTCGCCCCGTCGATCTGTTTAGCGGCGGCGGCCACGTTGGTGTCGGGCAGCCACGTGAACATGACGGCGCTTCGCGACGCCTCCTTCAGCTTGTGGTAGATCGCCCGGAGGACCAATGGATCTCGCTCCAAGCCCAGCACTCTCGCCTCGAGAAGCGGCCAGGCGTATGGGAGACATCGCCGAACTACGGAGACGCAGAATTGAGTCGCTGCTGGACTGTCGGCCGCTGCGCGTTCCCTGGATAGATCTAGGAACAGTATATCGGCGTCCACGTGTGCCGATAGGTACAACGCAGCAGTTGTAACGTTCACATGGTCGTTAATCTCCTCGAAAGCGCCTTGGACGCGGTCTCCTCCCGATGACAAAGCGGTGTCGGACATGCGTACGCTGTTCCTGGTCGATGCGAGAACGGCATTGATGGCGTAGACCCAGTCACTCGCGGTTACGTCGGGCACCATGTGTTCCAAGAGTTCGTCCAGTTGTTCGGGTTCGTCTTCGAATGCCACAGTATCTTCGCAGCCGAGCTGGCCATGAACAATTGAGTCGAGGTTTGCGATCTTCTGCGCTTCCATTATGTCCTCTGTGAAACGTTCCAAAATAAACTCTAGCTGCTTCCGGTGAGAGAACTGGCTTAGCTTGCAGAGCAGAGGCCTTCCAGCGGACAGTCGCACCACCATCTGTCCGCCCTCGTAGAAGAGTTCGAGAGCGAAGACAGTGTGGAAGCCAGCCATCAGCGATGTACGCACAAGGTGCGTGATCAGCTCGTGGTAGTTGTGGGCTTCGCGAATCTGCGCCCAGTGCAGATCTTCACGTGCCCACTCGAGCGTCTCCGTGAACGTCGCGGCTGTCGTCTTCTCGGAGGCATAGCGGTGGCAGCTCTGGTAGAGCTGCTGCATCACGTGCGTGCCTTCAGAGGCTCTGACGTTGGCGCCGGTTACTGCAGCAATAATTGGCGGATAGCTTAGGTACTTCTTTGTGTCCTTGAGACTACCGCAGAAAAGCATCCCGTCGACTGTAAAACCAGCGCAAAAGGAATGGCGACACAAGACAAAGAAGAGCACGGGTCAAAAAGCAAATCAGCGTGGTCCCGTATTGTTCTACGTCTCGTGTTGTTTCTTTTTGCATTGCTTTTACTATGAAGATCAACAAGCTCGCCCGGTTTTACACTCTAGGCGGTAAACTCTGCGTTATTTCGAAAACCATAAAACCAAGCAGACAAGGTTCAAGTCTTTAGTTCATAGTAGGTGCGTTCAGCCTGGAAACGATAATGCAAGCTTAGGGATATATGCTCAAGCAATAAGTATATATTGTGTTGTGTTTACCCGACGTTCGAACATACAGCTCCTTCGCGCTGCCAAGACAACTGCAGGATTCGGCGCACACAATGACTTCTTGTTATTATTTTAAAGCTTTTAATTCAACTGTAGAAATAACATGTGAAAAAGAAATGAAATTGGTCTAAAAGACCATTTGATGCAAGCGTAAGCAGCACTCGCATCTCTAGCGCGCATTATTCGTTTCGTTCCTTCCTGCGCTAACTTGATTTTTCCAGTCATTTTACTTTTTCTTTTCTTATTTCTGCAGCGCATATAAAAGCGCACCAAATTTCACCTATCCTTTCCTTTACTTCACTTGTCTGTTGGTTCCACCCGGTTGCTGCTAACGGAAAAATTAGGCACCTCGGTTATCATGCACGCGGTTATCGTGCACGCTCATATGAACTAAGCTACTCACTATATCATAGTAATTTTGCTTCACACTTGTAGCCTTTCACGTCTTATTAGTCATTAGTACAGACCTCTAACTTTGCCGCATCGATGACGTGAGCGATGCTCACATTGCTCCGTTCATCATTGCGCTGAGCTTCGGTATAGTTAGAACCTTCTTGATCCATGCCTGGCATTCCCCCTGCTTAAGAGACATGGCGTCGGCCCAGCGCCAGTGATATTCACAACCCGACGGCACTACCTCCTTAAAAGTAACAGTGTTCCGGAGCCATATACAGGCACATTATAAGTAATGCATGTATGTCAGTACGCATGCACCTTACCAAGCATGCCCGTCCAGTATGTCGCAGTATCAATCCTGAAATGAATGAGGACTGTAGTTCTTCTTCATCCGAGGCTTTGTATTTGAAGCTAACGAAGAAAAGGTAATGATTCCGAGGTCGAGTATAGTAAACGCTGAAGCTGAAGTATTTTTGTCGTGAAGGCATGGAACAAAACAATATAAACAGCAGAACTTACGGCAGTATGTTTCTATCAGGATCGAAGGTCTGTTAACACGAACGATGAGCCTTAAGGGCAGATAATAAGCCCAGAATTCCGGTAAAAATAACAAGCTTCCACTAATAAATCAGTCAGTCATATTTCTTCGTTTTCTATACCACGGCAGGCTTTGTTCAGTTGTGACATCTTAAAAATCTAGCTGATAGCTATATTTCTTGTCACTGTGTGAGAAGGATGAGAAGGGAAAGTCAGGCGATCATTTGAAAAAAATTGTAGGCAACCTGCTACAGATAAAGAACTATTTCGTTCGTGCATTCATGCAAGCACGGTCTAATTTCTAGGCAAGTCAATTTACGATGTTCGAAAAGTTGTCTCCTTTAATCCACAGAAAAGGCTTGGACAAGTGCCAAGAAACTTGCCGTTAAAGACGTCGACGACCGACTGACCTGTTCCGCGTCCTTTATGCTGCAGCATCAGACCCTCGTTAATTGTGGCGACGAATACGGCTTTGCTGTCTTTGAAAAAGCGTTTCCCACCGCCCAGCCATGATTCACAGACGCGACCGTAGAAGTCGCTGCAGATGTCCTCGCTGCTGTTGAGCAGCCGTGATAAGAACTCATGCAGCTGGATGCACTCGGACGTGTTGCAGATTCCAAGTGGCTCAGCAGGCTTCTTGTACACCATCAGTACCACCACGACTACAAGCAGCACGAAGGTTACCGCCAGTGTTGTCACAACTATTGCCTGCATGTAGCGTTCCTGAGCGCTGTCCGCTTCGGTCTCGAAAGTCACGTTCAAGGCTGCGTCAATGCGGAGATTCGTTTTTTAAGCGAAAGCCGAAAGAAAAAAATAACGAAATCTTTCCGCAACAACGAAATCTCGTCTGGCATGGCGAATAAACATGAGCATTTGTGGCGAACGCAAGAAGGGATCTATGTCACAAGCCGCGAAATGTCCGCAGCAAGCTTGTCTTCGCCAAGCCACTTCACGTCGCAACTGTGTGAGAAGTGCCATTCCAAATAGTATCCGCCTGTATAGATTCTATTGAATTCTATAGAAGCATTAGATACAACCAAGCATATGAAAACCATATTGGCAATACGACTTAACTAGGCAGTAGCGTGTTGAGAAAAGCGGACGAATCCACTTCATCCTGCTTTGAACTCGGTTGGCTTGTTGCTGGTACGAATGGTCCGACTATGCAAATCTGGTCTCTTTTGTATCACATATTCTCGCTTTTCGTTAGTGAATGAAATTCGGAACGATTTTCGTTCATAAGAAAACTGTCAATGGCCAGCCGTATGACGTGCCATCGTCTATACTTACGAATGTCTCTGACTTGCGAACAGCATTCTCAACAACAATTTTGATTGATCTAGGATGTCTGTAGGCTTAAAAAAGGGTTGTTCTTTTGCGCTCTGGTTGATTTATTGCATTGTCCATATAGGCTATAGAAACTGTAAAATAAAGTCAAGTCTATTTTTCTGGACAAATCCTGATAGGTGAAATTCCAAACGTATATTGTTTTGACGAAGCCTACAACATTGTATGGGGAAAAAAAATATTCAAGGCCAAAGTATACCTGCTGTATACAGGAATTCCGTACAAATTATATAAGTAGATCTTTACACATTCTGCAGAGAGAGCGAGAGATAGCAAAGAGAGGAAAAGCAGGGAGGTGAACCAGACGAGCTTCCAGTTTGCTACCCTACACTGGGGAAAGGGAAAGGGTGAACAGAAAGAGGAAAGCGGGACAGAGGGAACGCTGCGCGTGCACGCAGCAAAGCGCCTTCAAATCAGTCAAGCCCAAGCATTTGCTCCGCCGATACGTTAGGCTCCCATCATTCTGCTGTATGAAGCTAACCTTGGTACTTCCCCATAGCTAGTGATGCATGTTGAAGTCACCAGGGAAAACCAGGGAACCGGTGGGCGTCAGCATTACGTTGCAGTACGTGGCAGTACTGCAACGTACAGTGTTAAGGTAAACCCCAGCCTTTTTGACTTCAGGGCGAATAGAATGCTGCCGGTGAGCCATAATGCTTACTCAAGACTTGCAAGTACTGAACTGCACATTCTGCAGAGCGTCTAAATAAACCTACGCGAAGATACCCGGGTAACTGTACTGAAATGAGAAAAACACAGACTGCGGACTCACGGAAGAAGGACAACTGAGCAGATGTGGCCAAGCTACTCTTCACTTCATCCAGGCGGGACGCAGGAGGCGAGAATGTCTCCATGACGGTCACTCTGTTGCAGTCGTCCTCGTCCTTATCCCTGGCAGCCTTGGACCCCCTGCGGTGGACGTCCTGCATCTTTGTTGGCGACGCATTCGAATTCCGCGGATGCGAGTCGACCTCAACCGTCACATGCACCGCGGCTTCGCAGACGTTGTCACTCGCTTTCTCGGCTTCTGCGAGAGGTGGTGGTAATGCTTCCGCCGTAGGCTGGTCGTCAGAAACCGATGGCGCGTTTACGCCTCTGGCGATGGCTTCTTTGGCGGACGGTCTACACCTGCATGGAGGCATGGGAGTCCTTGAGTTCGTTGTTCAGATTGCGAATAATGCCACCTTCTTGCCCAACAGGCAAAATTTGAGTATCGACAACTCCTTGCCCAGCAGGCAAAATTTCGCTATCGACCGAACGTCGTGCATCACGAAATTCAAGGTTCGTGGTGGGAAAAGAATAGCAGCACACTACCGAAACAAAGCGGCTGCAGTACAATACGTGGGAACCTCAAAGTTATAACCGAAGTTCAACGCGCACACCTCGCGTTGCAGGGGAATGTATGCTTAGCGGAGCGTACTGCAAGCTAAACGACACAAGACAATGTTATAGGGAATGCCACAGTTGCGCAGAGGATTGTAATGTTTATCCATTTTCTAATACCCTGGCAACACCTTATGGTAAAACTGTTTTTACTAGTTCATTTAGCAAAGCGTTCGAAAGTGTCATGCTAGAAATGTGTCAGCCAAAAATATGGAACTTAAGTACTCTTATATTTCCAATCATTGCATCATAGGAATTCGCAAAGCACAAATAACGTGCTTAGCACAATATGTATGCTTTAAAATATAACGCTGCTAACACAGATGGTACTATCGGCAAACGAAATTAAGTTTGGTAAACATTTTAATGACAACGTTGGGAACACTGTCATCTTCAGGGGACAGTGTTCAGGCCTTTAGGCTTATTGTGAAATAAATAAATAAATGAAGTAGCAGGACCTGTGCCGGGTGGGCTACTTAACACTTTGAAATGTGGTGAACGTGGTTTAAATTATCGATCCGGGACCGCAAGAAGGTGCGACGTATTGCTAACTCAGGCCCGTCAGTTCTGGTGGGACGGGCCAATCACCCTACGTTAGCGCATTTCTATCACCTCAAGGCATCTGCCTCGGAGCTAGACCACCATTTGAACAGTGGTCATAGGTTGCACCTCCAGAATTACGGTGGTAGATTTAGCGTAGTTGGAGCCACTATGAAGACCCCCGCCTATCTGTAATAAAAAAAGAAAACATTAACGGAAAACATAAAGTACCCCTTTTCAGTTTCGCCAACTGACGCCTTCTCTTGCACAACTATCACGAAGTAGTATGGCTTTAGTCATGAGCCCTTTCACTTACCTGAAACCACTGGTAACGCGAATCATAAAGCATCGCCGTGTTCGTTGTGTGTACCCATACGGTGAAGTAACTAAAATGATAAGGTATTCTTTCACTGCTTCAAAAATAGGAGAATGGCGTCAACTCACCCCTGCATTCTTAATTACACTGACGTCTCTGATCGTATCATGTATCTCACATGTTCTGGTTAACTTTAAATTACCTATCTGTGCTATAAAATTTCTAAATCGTGTTTTTTTTTTCTCCCTCCGCCCTGGAACCGTCATGTCTACAGTATTGTCTAAGTAAATTATTAGTAACCTTACCACTTTCACTAACAGCATTCCTCCCAGACTTGCAGTATTATCTTCGTTTGTGTTACTTTTTCGCGTCACGTCTCTGGGTGAAACTGCAACTGTCCTGTGAGCCAATCGGACAACTACTATGGAAAAAGATTGATCATTTAGCGTCGCTAATCTATACTCGCGAAAACCTAGTTGAACGGAAGAATCACAGGGTTGAAGGCACACATGGGCAAGACCTTCCACTGTGACACATGCAGGTGATCGTCGCTACCCGGCGCTTGATAAAACGATCCAAAAGCTTCACCTACACCATGTCAAGCTAACGCAGGATATGTATCTATGGCCTAAAATGAGAAAATTTGCTAGCAAAAAACGACAGCCCTCGATGATCGCCAACAGGTATACGAACGATTGCTCACCCAGAGTCATCGCAACCTGGCTTGGGCTGGGAACCCGTGGCTTTCGCGGGAGAAGCGTCTAGCGAGGCTACGGCACCGAGTTCGAGCGAGGCCGGAGAAGGAGACTTGGAAGCGCCTCCAAGTTGCGGCGTGCTGGATTTGGAATATGGGGAAGACGCTCCTTGCGACGGCGAGCCGCTGTCAGCCCCAGCTGGCGCAGGGTGCGATAAACCCGGAGCGCCGTTTGCTTCCGTGCCCGCTGTCCTTGCGCCGGTCGTGCCAGAAGCTCTAAACACGTCTGGCTGTAGTGGCCTCATTGTGCCCGCTCCCGTGGTGGTCGTAGGGTAAGCCGCTTTGATTACCGGAGTGGACGCCCTGCTGCGCTTTTGCCGCGGGGATACCGTGTGCTTACGCTTGCCCTTTTTCCTCTCATGATGGACTCTGGGCTTCCCCGCACCGGTGTCCATCGCGAGTTCTGCGATGCTCCTTCAGCTGAGAGAGAGTTCGGAGACGGGAAAAGGAAAGCGCTTATGTAAGGGAGCAACTTACGATGCTCCGCGAACAGAGTGCGACGTAATGGACGGCCGCGTAATCTTCTTCTTCTTCTTCTTCTGCACCTCATGCGCACCTGCACGAGCTCACGCGATTTGTCTCGTTGTTGATGTACTTCGAACACTATTTTATTTACTTGATTTGGGCACAGAACAACCTTTCAGGGCAACAGGCAAACATAATCTTCTGGATGCTATAATGTTATTTTTTTTTTGCAAAAAAGAAATATTATTCATGAACGATACGCTCCATGAAAAAGGCTAGACAGCATGTTTCATGAAAGCTCCCTCTCATTTCTTGGCTGCACATCTTAACACTGTGCATAGATAATTCGTAGTTCTGCTTTTTACTCTAATTGCTTTCTAGGTTTCTTCACATATTGAACAACACAAAAGGCGACAAAGCTCTCATGTTGGTTTTGTGTTAGTCTATCGGTCGATATGAGAAAGTAGGCTTTATAATCTACACCACGCTGCCTAGCTTCTTTCTTGACACAGTATCAGTGCAGCTGCGCGGCGACTTTTCAACCTATAGTGAACTTCGACAATTGTGTTGCCTAGACTAATGCGAGTCATCGTCATTGTTGAAAATCTCACTTCGTCCCTCAAGTGCCAGGACGTGTGTCAGGTGGGCTACTTAACACATTGAAAGGTGGTGATCGAGGTTTAAATTATCGATCCGGGACCGCGAAGAGGTGCGACGCTAAATTGCCACTGCAACTATATATATATATATATTCCATTTGTCCTTTGGACCCGGTAGACCATCGATGAAACAATGCGCAATCACCTAGCTATCTCTTCACACATCCGCTTCAGATTCTAGGGATAGCGTACCAGTGTTTTTCCCAGAGTGTGCATTGACTTCAGCAATTACGCACATTGGCTTTGCCCCACCGAAACCAGCGGAGCCACCAGCAAAACCGCCAGTGATGTTAAAGGTCAAGCTGCACTGAAAACCACGATCAGTGAACCGATACATATTCCCTAATTATGTCAATTGATCTACTTGTGTTTAATTGTACACACTCTTACCATATCAAATTGTGAAAATGTACATGACTATCATCTCTAACAATACTATATCACTTAAATATTTAGTCTGCACAACCTGGATGTGAGTTTCGCTTCATAAAATTACCACGGTTCATGAGTGCCCATCTAATATGATGGTTCGCATTACGTAATGCTCACATGGGGCACCCGCCGCAGTGGATTAGCGGCTGTAGTTCTGCGCTGCTAAGCATGAGGTCTCGAGATCAAATCCTCAACCTTTCTCATTCCATCCATCCATCCATCCATCCATCCATCCATCCATCCATCCATCCATCCATCCATCCATCCATCCATCCATCCGTCTGTCCGTCTGTCCGTCCGTCCATCCGTCCATCCATCCATCCATTCATCCATCCATCCTCTTACGCCGACCCAACGGCCCAAGTTTTCGTCCAGCTCGGGCCGCCATGGCCGAATCCCGGCCACGGCGGCCCCATTTCAATAGGAGCGAAGTGCGAAAACACGTGTGTGCTTAGATTTAGGTGCACGTGGAAGAACTCCACGTGGTCCGAATTTCCGGAGTCCCCCACTACGGCGTGCCTCACAATCAGCTCGTGGTTGTGGCACGTAAAACACCATAATTTAGTTTATTATAAATTTTTCATACCGCCTTCGTCGATCCATCGTCGTCATTCCTTCTTCGTCATTCGATCGTGATTGTGCCGCCGTTGTCATGCAATCACCATCATTGCGTCGTCATCAAGAAGTCACTATCGTGCATGTGTTGTCACACCGTATAGTAGTCGTGCCAGTCGTCGACATACACTCGTCGTTATCCTATTATCCTGATCACCATTATCCTGAGCACCATCGTCAAAATTTAAATATGGTCATCTGATTGTCGTCATTCCATCGTCATCATGCGGTCATGCTCATGCGCGACCTTGGCAAGCGAGTACCCGACCAAAGTGAGACGATACCGGAGTACGTCGCATATAGCCGAAGCAATAGCAGTCTCAGAATGACCGCTACAGACGTTAAATACACGTGACTTCTTATATGCGGTATGCCACTACCTTGCTCGAATGCTAATCATCTATCCACGCTCCTCGTGGCACATCCACACTCCTCGTGGAATGACTTCTTCTCTATCTTTTTTTACGTTTTCATGCTCGCTTATTAATTACAAGAAATGGTTCTATGTCATAGAGTCCTAGACCAGCGCGGCCATGCTGATCATGTTCCCACCTTTCACACTACGTCGAGAAATTCAATACAGAGGTAACAGTGCTTCTGCAGTTATCTCAAGTACAAAAGTAGCGACCTTCAATCTCAGTACTATATTTCACAAAAACGACAACACTCCTTTACCTGTGCTATTACAGTAAAACTCCTATACACTTCATCCTTCGCATTCGAAAATGGTTTTTAATCTAAGCTTACGCGCAGAGTACCCAATATTTCATTCCCTGAGTTCGCGAGCAGCATTACGAGCCCAATAATGTTTCACCATTCTCACACTGTTTCTGTCAGCAGTCGAACTAATATTCTTTATTTCAGTTTCGTTTCACGACACTAGAGGGTGCTTGCCTCAACGTTAGAATAAAAGCAATTGTTAATGTTTTCCTTGACTAGATAAACGTGTAGCTTATGTCATCCACATAAGAATAGAATTATGGCCAACGCTGCTCATTAGAGCACAGCCACGCTCTTTTTTCCTCGCTTCTTATTTACGTCGCTCTCTTACTCCACTGCGAAAATTACTTTTCTAATTCACTTTCTGCAAGAGATTGTCGGACGTAAATTTCCGCGTATGTGGTAATGCTGCGACATTACAGCCTTGTGAATAGTTAATACTTGAACGGGAACTCCTGAGCCCGCACAAACCCCTTTAATCGGTGAGCGTATGCAGAGGATACAGCGCTGCTTAATTCATTTCAAACTTATGTTACCAGTTGCGAACATGTGAGGTTTGGAGTAAGAATGTCTTATCTGAGACCACAAATTATGGCGTAAGTCAGTGAAGTGCGTATTAGCTCTTGGACATGCACGGTCCGCCCTTCGCAGATGTAGCGGCGCAGCGGTGATTTGGGGTCCAACGGGCGGTGGTAGTTAACCGTTTCTGCGGGGAAGCCGCCCCACCTTCTGCAAAATACGGTGCCGTGCCTTTTCTCCATAACAGCCGGTGTGCTTTACTGACTGAACTGCATCGTTCAGCTGGCTCAGAAACGGCTCGACTTAGTGTCGTGCCTAATTTGTTGCTATTCTTAGGTGGGACGGCCCCACCAAAATGACGCAGTTGCGCAATCTCCAGTCACGCACTGCTGATGAAATAACTGGCTTTTGGCGGGCGTAGCAGGGGTGTCGAGTTAACGAGCGGTGCTACGCACGCAGAAATCTCCACTTGACAAAAGACGAACGCGTCCAGATGAAGAGCTTGCGTAAGCACTTCGGCCATTTCTCGACAGCCTTCTATTTTTGTATCCTGTCTTCCCGCTTTCCGAGACGCATGCAGGTTACTATAGCTTGTTCTATGAAGTCGTTGCCATTTTGTTCAGCCGTTCTGTTTGTGCGAGTTGCTAAAGTAGATTACTGCTGTTGCAATGAGAATAATCCTTGTCCCCTTGTTGGCAAACGCAGCAGTCGACAGGAAGCTCATTGCTGCAAGAAGCAACGGGATCGATATCTGCGTTCGCTTGTTAAACTTTTCAGATACAAAAAAAATTGCGTGAAGATTACGTCATGCATTTTCGCAAGGGCGTCACCATGGCGATTGTACGCGAAACGTAGGGCAAGTACAACAGCTGCTATATACATAGCTGGCAAATCCGTTGAGGGAAATCCCGCGAGGTAGAGAAAGAATCCTGAAATGGAAAATTGTCATCTACCCGAATGTGCCACGAAGCTACAAAAGAAACAACATACAGGTTTTTCAGAAGGAAAGCTTCGAAGTTGAGAAAAATATGTGTCGTGGATTGAAAAGCAATGTATATATATATATATATATATATATAGCTACAGACCCAGAGGTTCAGTTTAGAGACCACGAGGTCACGTCAAAATGTTTGGTATTGTCTATGGTTGAGTTTGATGTTCTTTTATCACAACAAGACATGAAGTTTGTAAGGATTACTATGTTTTGGAATGGCGTGATCACCACGGACGAACAAAGCAGAAACAGAACAACCATCGAGAAAACAAAAAGAACCGAGTCATGTTCTGAAGATGTGCCATCTGTGAAGAAGTTCAAAGTATTCACAGCGTTGTAAAATATGCTGTAAGGAAGTTCACAGCACCTGTTGCACCGCTTGACACATACGAGTACAGCAAACTACCATTGGGATGGAATGTTTCTGGAGCCTGGTTCCATAAAATGAGGAATGTGGTCCTAAATACTTTATAGCTAAGTTCTGCAATGTCTACGTTGATAACATAATCGTGTACTCGAGAACAAAAGATGACCACGCGATCCACTTATTGGAAGTTCTTGAAGTACTCAGTCAAGCAAGGTTGAAAATAATATCAAGATAAGTGAGTTTTTTGCCAGAAGGTTGTTTTCCTCGGCAGGGTTTTCGATGGAAGAACGAAGAGCACCAAGCCGGAAAACCTACAACGCATCCCGAAACTCAAGTCATACGACTTGCACTCTCTCCGAGTATTCTTATGACTTGCAAGGCACTTCCGAGCGTTCATAAAAGGCTACGCTACAAAGACAAGATGCGTGACAGCTTTAACGCAAGAATACGTTCTTTTTATGCAGTCTAAAGAATTCGAACATGTTTATGTTGAATTCGCCAGTACCATTTATCAGACCCTATGCTCATATTGCCTGACTTTGCTTTGCCTTTCGAATTTTATACTGACGCTTCAAGTTATGCAACTGGCGCTGCTCTTTATCGATCACACATGCGAAAGCCCAACAGAACGCAACTACAAATGATTGGCCGCTACTCCCACATGCTTTCAAAAGCCCAAGTGAACTACGCAACTACGGGAAAAGAGGGACTCGCAATAGTCATGGCTCTAAGATATTTCAATAGCTATTGGAAGGGCACGCTTTTAACAAATACGCTGACAATCAAGCCTTAACACACCTTCTACTAGAGTAGATTATGGAAAGGGTGGCCCGATGGATCAGCGAGATCCAGCAATTCACCTTCGGACTGCTGCATCGCCCCGAGGTAAAGCATCGGGACGCTGACACGCTGTCAACCTTTTACGTATTCCAAGCCGTGAACGCCGAAAGCGTAAACGTGCCCAAGCTATGGGAGGGAAGACCACTTAGAATTGAAGAATGGCCAGGTGCCCGTACCTGAGACATGTGTTCCAACAATACTGTGTCTATATCATAATAGTCCTGAGTCTGCAGGACACTACAGCTTTTGGAGGACCAACCGAAAACTTACGCAAATATTTGTTTGTAGAAACATGAATACCGATGTGCGCAAGTACATCAAGACTTTCCATGAGGCCCAAATGCTCAAGGCGAAACTCAAACCTCGAGGGAACCTTATGGTCTTAGCTACCCACCTATTCAGAGATCCCATTCGAACTAGTTGACCTTGATTTCGCTGAACGTAAAAGCAAAGGGGTAGGAGTACGAAAGGCCCAACCATTTCTTGTTGCAATATATGAACGCACCAGGTTTGTGGCTGCTAAGCCCAGCAAGAAAGACACAAACTGCGTGATTTCGCTTCTTGAAAACGATATATTTAGGAACGTAAATGACCATGGTCCCACGTTCCGCAGCGACAAGCTTCATGCTTGGGCCCAGCAACGTGGCGTCGAACTACGTTTTCCCGTCCCGTATCATACAGAAGCCAGTTCTCTCGTGGAGAGAGTCATACGCGACCCGAAAACATTCTTAGCTCTCTACCCTGACTTCAAAGGTGGCTGGAAGTGTGCGTTAGAAGCGGTTGTTTCGCATCACAACCATCCTACACTGCAGGATTAGGATGCAGCCTTCATTTCGCAACTTTCGGAAGATAAGTGCGGATTGCAGCCGATAAGGAACTAGGGAT
This sequence comes from Dermacentor andersoni, assembly GCF_023375885.2. Taxonomy (NCBI): domain Eukaryota; kingdom Metazoa; phylum Arthropoda; class Arachnida; order Ixodida; family Ixodidae; genus Dermacentor; species Dermacentor andersoni. The sequence goes on along the minus strand of NC_092817.1, from coordinate 62,105,593 downwards.
TATAGACAAGGCTAAAAGAATCCGGCAAAAGCCACTGCCTGCAGAGCTGCGACGGAGATAGCGCCGCGCTATGAAAAGGAACTTTGACGAATGGCACCGGTCCAAGATACGAAATATAACTCCGGGCAACATGATTTCCCTACAAAATTGCCTTAATTCAAGGGCTGCATTCTCCGTCCTGTATCTTGATGCGACGCAAACACGCAAGGTTTTTCGCCCTGCTAGGACACTCGGCACGTGAAACTCCAGTCTTGTTCAACTCTACGCCACAACCCGTCTGCTCGCATTTACGTCTACCTGTAACCCGGTATTTCACGAAGGGAAATACGCTTACAGACAAGCTCAAATTCCTATTGAGAGCACCACGAAACAACACTCGCGATAGCTGACCCTGGCATTTTGATAAAATGATGTGGAGACCAGTCGTGACTAGAAGCCGCGCGCCACTCCAGCCCGGTGCAGTACGCTTGAACGTTGCCCGCTATGCCGTTGCGGGCGGTGACAGTTAAAGCGCAAAAGAACACGCTTTATGCGTCTACACAGTTGGTGCTTAGATCTATGCATATTTTCCATGCGGCAACTTCAGGAAGAAATGTGCACCCGAGAGTCAGTGAAGTGTAGCCGTTAATTTCTGGTGTAGGAGTTGGTGTCTGTCGCTCGGGGTCCGGTGTCGCTCTGAAGACCGGTATGATACGGTGTCGGAGCGCCTCAAAAAGGTTTAGCTGGCCTACGCTACATGGTGAGCGACCCCACGCTATAGTTCGTTACTTCATGGCCAGAGCTGCTTGTTGTTGAGGAGTTAGAGACTGGGATGTTTAAGGAAGGAACGGCAAACGATTTATTTACATCCTGACAGGAAGGCATGCAACACGCATACTTACGCGATCAAGGGGCACCCATAGTTACAGAAAAATGGGGCTCTCATATTTACGTGCTAAATCCGAGCACACTTACCTACATCTTTAGGGGCTGTCTAGTCGTTAAATTGAAGCACCAAGCATCTCCAACGTATAAACTGTAGGTATTCCCCAATTCCCTGCAACCAAGAAAAACGGTGACGCCATGTATCCAATCCGGTAGTCCGCAGCCGCTATTGACTCCTCATTCGTGGGGAAATAGCCCAACAACGAGCGCGCTTTTGTTCTTGAGCACAGATTGGAAAGGTACAGAACGAGAACGCAATGCTAATGTACGAGGGAGGGGGTCAACAGTACAACAGCATTGCCAAGGGGTCCTCTCCCAGTAATCACTCCTTGACTCGTTGAATAGAGTGGCATGACGCCCGGCCCTTTTGTGCGCACTGGTAGTTCGTTGGCTGTTCGTTGGGGTTTGTTTGGGCTGTCTGCAGTAAATCAATACGTCTTGCTTTTTAGTTTGCTTTTTCTTGGAGTTTCTAAAAGTCGTAACGGCCAACTTGTAGTTGCGCTTTCAGGCCCAACCTCATCAACTAATTTGCTTCTAGTGGAGAGGGTCCTGTGCGCAAGTGTCTGAAGAGGGACTCATTCACGCCTGGCGCTGGCTAGTTGTTTGAGTAGAATAGGTCATGACCGCTTCACAATGAAGACGCGCCGTCCTACTCAGCATTCCAAAGGGTAAGCATTTCAATGTCCAGTCTGGCTATGAGATTTGCTGCAATGCCGTTCTTGTCAGCATTAGAATGACGCTAACATCCACCCTCCGGCTAAGACACCATTGGTTGCTCCGAAAAACTTGTAAAAGCTGAACACAGTGCAGTGGCGTCTGTGGTGCATCAGGTATATGTTGGCGTGGCTGCTCCCCGCACAAATTTGTGGGATGCTGACGCCATTTACAACACGATCTGTGAAAGACAGCGGGAATGACGGACAAACTGCTTCAATATATTTTGCTGCATTTATACGATGACGCGTCACTGAAAATAAGACTTAAAGGTTAACATTTCTTGATGTTAGCACCTCTAAAACATTTCTTTTTACTTCCTGAATACAATACTGCGCGTAATTTTTTTTTTACTATCCTTCGGAATAATTCTGAATTTCCAAACAAGGCGCTAATAATTCCAAACAAGTCGCAAATTGCAATTCAGTGATTTCTGTGAGAAACATGAGAAAATATTTCAGTTTAATGATTTCTAAAATTCCTCAAGAATGAAACTAAAATTAAGAACAGTAAGAATAAATATGCATACGAAGGTTGAAGCGTTTTATTCGGACTTTTTATCATGCTCCATGACCTCAAAAATAAAGTCACCCTTCCTCGTCAGCTGTGTCCCAACTTTCATTCGGACCTAACCGGCCATCACAGGAAATTAGAACTCAGAATACGCCGAGCAAAACTTTAAATTGAGCTCGTTCTTTGCATAGACCACCGCACCAAAGTGCTCCTAATGCGTCGCCCCATCGAACGAGACAAGCCGAAGCACGCGATGACCACTGCAGGAAGACATTATTGTCGCTTTGTCGTTTCCTATAAGACAGCCCAGTGTGTGGTGGAAGAAACTACAATCCAAAGCGATATAGCTTGACGAAGCGTCTCATGCGTTATATTTTATTTCCGTCTCAAGTGCACTTAAGTAGCAGAGAAGGACGAAAATATTTCTCCCAGAAGAATAGGAACTTTGTCATACGCCTTTTTTTTTTTTTTTTGCTTCGCACAGATGACGCTCATTACGCCCCCAGACGGGCTGCAAGTATTATGGGGAGTCCACAACATCAGAATTGGATTACTTGCTCTTCACTTCCTTTGTGCATCGCGGTTTCAAACGAGGCGGCCCTTTTTTGCAGCGTTAGTCATGCGTGGCCGATTTTGGGTCATCATCATCATCAGGCCATTTTATGTCCACGGCAGGACGAAGGCCTCTCCCTGCGATCTCCAATTTCCCCTGTCCTGCGCCAGCCGATTCTGACTAGTGCCTGCGAATTTCTTAATTTCACCACCCGACGTTGTATTCTGCCGTCCTCGATTGCGATTCCCTTCTCTTGGCACCCATTCTGTAACCTTAATGAAACACCGGTTATCTAACCTACGCGTTACATGATCTGCCCAGTTCCATTTTTTTCTCTCAGTGTGAATTAGAATATCGGCTATCCCAGTTTGCTCTCTGATGCACACCGCTATCTTCCTGTCTCTTAACGTTACGCCTAACATTCTTCGTTCTATCGCTCTTTGCGCAGTCCTTAACTTGTTCTCTAGCTTCTTTGTCAGTGCTTGTCCTGTGCCGCTCTCCCTCTCGTAGTCGTCTTAATTGAGCTGCTCCTTCCTAATGCGGTGAATAGCACTGGAGACATTGTGTCTCCTTGTCTGACCCCTTTCTTTATAGGTATCCTTCTACTTTTCTTCAGGAGAATTAAGGTAGCTGTGGAATCTCTGTAGATACTTTCCAAGATATTTACGTAAGCTTCTTGCACTCCTTTGTTACGGAATGCCTCTATGTCTGCTGGTATCTCTACTGAATCAAATGCATTTCCGTAATCTATGAAAGCCATATAGAGAGGCTGATTGCACTCTGCGGATTTCTCGATTACCTGATTGATGACATGGATGTCATACATTGTAGAGTATCTCTTCTATAAGCCAGCCTGTTCTCTTGGTTGACTTAGTTCCAGTGTTATCCGTATTCTATTACAAATGACCTTGGTCAATATCTTATACAATACTGGAAGTAAGCTAAGTTCCTATAATTGTTCAATTCTTTATTGTCTCTCTTCTTGTGGATCAGTGTAATGATGGCATTTTCCCAGTTCTCTGGGACCCCTGAAGTCATGACACAGTTCCTATAGAGGGCCGTCTGCCTTTCAAGCGTAATGTCTCCTCCACCTTTGATTAAATCGACTGTCATTCCATCTTCTCCTGCCGCTTTTCCCTGTTTCATGTCTTGCAAGGTCCTTCTAACTTCATCGCTAGTTACAAAAAGAGCCGTCGTAGCCTCTTCTTTACCACTTAGAATGGAGGTCTCGTGGCTGCTCTAGGTACTTTAAAGGTCAATATAGAATTCTTCCGCTTTTTTACTATAGCTTCAAAATCCCAGATGTTATTAACCTGCTTGTCTTTCAGTGCATATATCTTGACTTGTCCAAGGCTAAGTGTTCTTCTCACTGATTTCACGCTGCGCCCATTCTTTACTGCTTCCTCGCTCTTTCTAACGTTATAATTTAGAATACCCTTATTTTCTCATTGTTGATCAGTTTTGACAGTTCCGTGAATTCTATCTGATCTCTTGAGTTGAACACATTCATTCTTTGTTGTTTCTTTATTAGGTCCTTCGTTACTTGGAAGAGCTTGCCTATTGGTTGTCTTGGTGCATTACCTGCCATTTCGAATGCTCCTTGTGAAGCCAGCCTAGTTATGGTTTCATTAATTACCAGTATGTCATCTTCACCTCTCTGTTCTAAGGTTGCATATTTGTTGGCCAGTATCAGCCCAAACTGGTCGGATTTTACCCTTTATTGGTGGCCTATAAGGGTAACTAAAGGCAAACCAATCCAGTCTGGTACCTGCAAACAAAGATGCATCTTTAAATAGAGAGATGAAGATGATATAGAGGTAATGAATGAAACCTTAACTAGTGATTGCTGAGATAGAAAAACGCTTGAGAAACCCTGGTTCTCTAATATAGGGATTTTCTGTTACAGCTCTTGCATAACAAGCGTGTAGTCTGCATGTTGAAGACAGCAGAAGCTCGGGAGAGTATAAAAAATAGAAAATTGGGCCAGAATATCTGGGAAGCATGCACCTTTCGGCTCAACAGTATTATATATATATATATATATATATATACACCCGGCACTGTGACTATGGCACATTAATGTTTGAATCTGTACACAAACGAGATTTAGCAGCGAAGTCACATACTTATCGAAGCGGAACATTACAGCGGAATAAGATTTATCAATTTCCCTTTTGTGTTGCTCACACGTATGTTATTGCGTTTTTTATCCCTGCTAGCATATGTTATTAAATTGATCACTGAACGATTGAGCAGTAGCTGTCGGAGAAAACTAATATTCGGGTCACGCTTGCATAATCGAAAGATTCTGCAAGAAATAGTACTCACGGCATTCATCCAAAGAATCCAGCACAGTCTGCTGTCCCCAGCACATGTAAGGCAGCCCTCAAGCTGACATGCCACCAGCCTCCCCCCATGACGTTTGGACAGGATGGTGGTTATGTCACATTTGTATTCTAGCTATGTATATTGGCACGTCGTGAGTTGCAATTCGATGTACTAGCTATACATTGCTACTTTATGTAAGCTATGATGGGTTTTGTGTCAGACTTGTACTCCACCCCTGTAACGGCCCAATCGGGCAAAAGTACCTGCAAGTAAAAAAAATACACATCTGTTCCGCTCTTCCCGTTCAGTCTACATGTTATCCCAGAAATATTGAGCGTGATAAGATACCACACACACGCAAAACTTCATACGTTTAGCAGTGTTATCATGGATGCTAAAGATTCCATTAGGTAAAAGAGGATAAGGACCTTTTTTACGTGCGTGAATATATAGCTTTACAGCTAATTGCTGTTACAGTCGAGGCTCAATATCCGGTGGAGGTTGCTAAGGAAGAACTGGGAAGACATGGTGTTTGCTGTGAGCGCCGCGTTGCCGTACATCTGTTCCGGCAAACCAGGAAGTAGAAGGACCTCGACAGTGGCCTCGCCTTAATAAGGCACTTCGACATCGAACACCGGCAGCAAATGGCTTTGGTGGGATGCATGCATTTCAGACAATGAATACGGCGGTCGGCAGGGACGAGTATTTCGATAGAATATATACCCCGACTTGGGTTGACTGAGAACACGCACCTGCACTGGTGACTTGTGTTGCACGCAACCTTTTCAATAAGAAAGGCCTCACCAGTTCAGAGGTCGACCACTATGTATTCGCTAGGTGCCTGGTAAAGAGGAAACTGTCAGTGACACGTCCTTATTGTGAGACTACTTCACTCACAAAAATAGCTTGCCACGATGGAACTTGCAGAGTTTCTGGAGATTAAGTTATCACGTACAGCTTCGTCTAGGTCTGAGTTAGACCGGCACCGATCCTCGCGGATCTCGGCAAAGGCGGTTCACCAGTGGACGCCGGGTAACGACATATACGAAGCACTATACATATTTGTCGAGTCTAGGGCTAAACTTGTCGAGTCTAAAGCTATGGCTACTCGCCTGTCTTAAGGTATTAACAGCTCTAATTCATTACGGTTATCCCCCTCTCGCACTATCTTCGTTTCGCCAAAAACAAACAAACAAACAAAACATACTAACATAGCCTCTGCTCTTTTTTATGATTATGCACTAACAAGTAGGAAAGAAAAAAACTTATAGGCGCTGTTTCCGAATCGCCTAGAGGGCTTGAAAGCAAAACGGACAGATAACGTCCACTTTTAAATTTACAAACATTTCATATGGCGTTACTTGCCAAATATACAAGTGTAAGTAATGCAAAATCTCTCATAACATGACTGTAAACACCCTACCAATGGAAAGCCTGCATCCGGGTTTTTATGCGCCCATTGTTATATGCAGTTATCACCTCTGAACATAGGACAACCCTACTTTGTAGGCGTTCGTGTACACGCGACACCGACCCTTAATGCTTTCCAGCTAATTGAGCAGGCTAAATTTCGAACTTGATGTTTCCGGTCCATCCAGCAATTATAGAGGACGCTATTGTACAACTCTCCATGGTCCTATGGCCACAACCAGCAGTTTTCTTTTTTTTTTTTCCTCTGTGTGTGTGTGAACTGTACTGCTATTCTCCCCATCCCCGAAGCGTTTTCTGGCGCCTTATCGCTGCCGCCAGCCTCTACCAATTCTTGCTGCTGCAGCTGCGTTGAAAACTATCTAGCGTCCTTTGTCCACATAGTATGTCCCGAAGCTGAAATAAAACAAGCCCTAACCTCCTCCCTGCACACTTCTTTTTTTAATGTCGTCTGGAGTATTGATGAGTACACACAAAAATCTCGCCTTCAAAGCATTGGCAAAAAATATTGTATGGGTTCCGCATTACTGAGAACTCCGAGCACTATGACCATGAGTGAAATGAACGCTGACCGTCGGGATGTCCTGTAGTCTGACCTCAATGGTGTGCCCATTTACGAATGACTGGTAGTACGCGGAATTTGTGTAGATAAGCCATATTATCGAGTATTGGCAGTATGCAAAGGAAACAAAGCCAAATGCCTAAGATTTAAAAACATAAAAATTGAAGTACAGATTAAATTCCTTTAAGAATCTTTCTAAAACCGCGCTATTGGAATTCTCTTCGCCACACCGAATTTTCGATCCTACGTTTTCTGCCTGCTAGTCAGGGTGATTAGATAAGCGGGACCAAATCTTTAAAATAAGAATACAAGCCTTCGTGTAATTCCACCTCGGCATTCATTGCTGATAGCCAGTATTACTTTGTCATATTCTAATTAGGTACCCTTACAACGGGTTTCGCAATGGTCCCTTGAAGCTGTTTGGTGAACAAGCTTTGTCTGCTTTGTAGAAATTCTGACGCTAGCTGACAACGCCTTGTGGTCAGTTCTGCGCCGTATAGTCCACACAAAGAACCAGTGTAGCATATTAGACTGCACTATGCCACGACGCAGTTGACCGAGGCCAGAAGATATAGAGTGCATTGCAGTAGCTACTACGACATCACAGACATTGAGAGTGATGATAATGCTGGCCGTGAGGAAAATGAGGAACGCATGCCGCACGGAAGCTCGGAGGCTTTGCCGGTATACCATCATCTTAGGAAAATTGAATACACACCGGAGCTCACTAACCGGTACCCATACGCACCATAGACCCATATATGAAGTTACAACTTCTAATAAGTTTTACTCGACGAGACCTTACCTTACAGTGTCTCTGGAGAATAGGCTTTTCTTCTACCAACGCCTATTCTTCGTATATAATTCAAGTCGCGGGCAGTGCCAATAATAACACGTGTGGCAAGAAAAAAAATTGAAAGACTACAATGCACTCATTGTGTGACTGCCTATTATACGAAAATGTGAGGCTTGTCGGTCGGACAGCTTTAGGGCGCTTAGATGACAGGCCTTTCACCGTGGCCTCGTGCGTTTGCGACAGTTGGAAAGCCACAAAAGTGCTGCTGCGTTTCTTCACACGGCCCAGCTGTATATTAGCGCTTGTGATAAACTAAATGACAAATGCTTCATTGCGTGCGTGTCCGTGCGTACTGTGAAATCCCCTTCTTCACATCCTTCCGCCCCATCACGAGTGCAGGGTAGCCAGCAGTGCGCAGTCTGGTTAACCATTCTATCCATTATGACGTCTCTCTCTCTCTCTCTCTCTCTCTCTCTCTCTCTCTCTCTCTAGTACTAGTACTAGGACTAGTTCTGAGATATCTTCCTCTAAAGCATGCCTAAAACTGGAAATTGGAATTTCAGGCATCACTTCACGATGAAGCCTTCTCTACGGACTTTGGGGCAAAACTTACGTTCTATACCTAAGTTCAAGATATGGCAAATCAGTTCTGCGGAAGCCCGCAAGGTGGAGAAAAGTGCATGAAAGGGAAAAACTTTTTTCTTTCATGTACTGCGATATATGTCTTGGCGACGCATACATAGAAAATGAAGTTAGCCGCACCGATTTGTTCTAACTCAAATGCCACTGAGCAATGTGTATCATCAGTTTTCTACTGCAATGTGACATCATAGTAGTTATCTGGAAAATAACTATTCCAGTTGTCTAATTCATCCGCTAACTCAATATTTCGACTTCTGTGAAGAAGAACACCGGCTTTTCTAAGTACATGAACCACTAAGACTTATCTGGGTAAGGTCATATTAGCTATGAGCATCATTGAATGATACAGCAATTTTGCGTTGTAAAGAAACCGACAACGTATTTGCATCTCTTGCACCATCTCTCATTATAATAAATAAATTGGTAAATAAATAAATAGGTCAACCAAAGGGGATCTCAAACACATGGTGCCAAAGGTTATTTCACCTATCATCACCGTTGTTTCATGGAATTCAGCGTTGTGGACAAGCCGTTTACGTACTGTACTAGCTCCAATGCTTTCAATTCATAATATAAGCGAATCAGTCAATCAATCAAACAATGACTATTCTTTTTAGTTAGTTCAGTTTGAGATTAGTTGATACCATATTCTACCTGCATGTGACACGCGGAAGATATGCCGCCTTATACCCGTGTCACACGGGCGTTTGGAAGGCCTTCCAACCGATAGTCAGTTGACTCAAGGCCGCCGAGTCAATAGTCTATCGACTCAACGGAGCACCCTACAACTCTATCGAAATCTCAATGGCCTTTGAGCAACGGAAGCGGAAACAGCGCGAACATGCCCGCTCGTTCACAATGTGCTCGTACTCACGGTTAGAAAGAACAAATCAAATCAAATGCTTTAAAAATACTATATATGAATGTTATTCATTATTCAATAAAGTGTTTTTGCCACTTGACATGTGCGAACGCACACCAAAACGGCAGCCGCATCGAGAGGCGCAAACGTTGCCGCAGTTTCGCTACTCAACAACTTCAAAACTAAACATATATGTATGGCAATGTATAAACAAATTTTTTTAAATGTAAAAACAAACATAAAAGAAATTATAGTGTTCTTAAATGGTTTTAATGTTGTTTAACTTTTCGTGACATGAAAACGAAAATAAAGATCCGCAGCGCCACACAATTTTGCGAGAAACGCCTGAACCACTCAACGGCCTTTCAAAAGTGCCGTGTAGCAGCGTGAAAACTGCTTTGAGTCGATAGAGTTGTGGCGTTTCAAAGGCCGTTGACTGGAAGGCCTTCCAAATGTGCTGGTGTGACACAGGTATTAGACGACAGATGATCGCGCCGCTCTGCCCCCTAGCGGAATGTCAAAAGTAAAAATGTACGTGGATTCTCTTGACCCAGACGTTCTACGTCAGGACTTTGGCGTGCCTGCTGTACTGTCCGGCTTTTTACGAATAGATGACCCTAAACCGGGGTTTTTGAGTTGTGACACCAATTACAACGAAAGTTTAGCAAGAAAGCGCCATGCACAGAGTCACGGTATGTCTCTAAAGCACGCCGAAAGCCTTTGGGAATTGTTCATGAAGATTTTAAAAGCTTCCTTGCTCAATACATCTCTGAACTAGTTATACTGTCTGCCTAGCTCACCCATATAGAGAACGCTTCAAATGCCTGCTGCACTGCCCCGACATTTTAACTGTACTCTCGCCATTCGCCCAACGCACCGCTACTCACGCTCTTTCGGCCAGTAAACCTAACACTTGAATTTTGGAATTCCCAAGTATGCCGGCTGTCCTGTACAGTGCTGTTCGTGTATTGTCACTTTGTTTGATGTGGAGCAACACCCGCCATTTTCTTTTATCAAATTTCGCGCCCATGCACCCACTCTTCCGTCGGCGAAGAGCAAGAGAAGTAGATAAAAAAAGTCTAATTTTAGCGAAGGTAGAGGATAAAAACAGCAAATTATGGATGGTCAACCTTGCCCGTGGTAGCACGAAACTACCGAGAAAGAGATTTCATTCTATCTCTATAAGCATTCCACTATACTTACCTTGCCAGTCGACTAAAACACGAAAAATAAGCAAGCACTAAAGTGAACAAGAATGCGTTCCCCAAAGTACCGGTATCGTATAGGACAGAGTTCGAAGTAACACCACAAGACAATTGGAATTAGTATCTGCTTTGTCTTCCGCAGTTACCCTGCTTCTTTTACCATTACAACGGTAGCGGCAAAAAGACAGTGCAGCGGTTTCGTTTTAGAGGAGACTAATCGATATCGAAAATAATGGCGCCATTCTTAGCCGGCGCTCTCTGGCGGCTAATTAGACGGCACTGCATCAGGGGGTGAACTGCCGTCCCTGGAGACTGCTTCACGTGAAGAGGTTAAATAGGAGTGGGTAGTAGAGAGGAGGAACGGTTTTTTATGTAAATATTCAATACACCTTTCACTAACGACGTGAAGGTTAAACATGGGCTTCAAAAGAGTGATTATTATTTCAGCGGCATTACGTCGTCCACACTGTCAGCTGTAGCTAATGCAGGAGGAAGTTATACGGCCAGCTGCTGGAATGAGTAGTCCGTTCACTTTAATGCAGTATACCAGGGATTTATGGAGTTCTCTTTTGACGACCATTCATTAGTGACACATGACATTAAAAAAATTGCTGGCACTAATCACTTTAATAATTCATAAAGAGACGCTGCAGAGAAACAATATATAACTTAAGAATTAATATTCTATAATAACTGGGGCTAGTGTCCATTTGGCGGGAAAAGGTTGGTCATTACTGGATAGGAGGAAAACCAAACTTCATTTTTTTTCGCATCTAAACCTCGACACTGCTGCATAAGCGTGAGGTCACACTGTTTAAAGTGTTTTCTCGTTGGTACTTTGTCCGTTTCAGGGCGCATGAAAAACTTTCGGAAGTCAGTGGTCTTCGGCTACGGCTCATTAAGAATGCAGCGTGACTTTGTAACGACGAGAAATTTCCTAGACCGGAGTTTACTGTATGAATATCAGTGACGTCACGACCAGCCTGTGTGGGAGCTTCAAGTGGGCGTTGCCACCTGTCCTTCTTTCTTGCGTCTTGTAACGCTGACCAAGCCACCATCCGTGTTAAGAGTGAGCTTCTGGCAGTAAGCCCGCTGCAACGGACGCAAATACACAGGTTAAGAAATACAGATCTTATGCGGAAGGCACTCTCCAGGCAACCCATAGTGACTTCGTCAATTTTCGGACCCGTTGCATCAGCTGGAGCTGTGAACAATACACCGCGCTCTCCACAACTAAATCGCATTTCTTTCAAACTTGATCTTCGAACGCGAAGAATATCATCGAACGAGAAGAATACACATTGCTTGCGCGTGGCCTCAGAAATGCTTGACGTGCCGAAGCGTGCGAATGCTCAGGAGCGCGTCATGCGGCAACCGGGTTCCTCTATCGCGCTTCTTTCTAACCAGGCAGCGCCATCTTGTGGCACTGAAGAAGGAGTCCGCGCGTCGCCTCCGAGACTAGAAGCCTGGCGCGTTGGTGCCTGCGAACGCTGAGAGGTGTTCCTTCGCTTGCCGTACACTGAGTGGCACGTACTCAGTGACCCAAGTTGACGAGAGGTTCATCGAAAAGCGGAACATACCCATTGAATTCAGTGCGCAGCTCGCTAAAGCGTTGGCGTGAAAGGCGTTGATTGAAAAGCGGCGCATGACCAGTGCGTTTGTGTCGTAGCCTGCTAATGCGTCGGGCTGCTATGGTTGCGGAACGCTTGGAACGTGGGCTCGATTCCACTGAGCATCGGAGAAACTCAAGGGATCTTCTTCGTCATTGTAGAACGGCACATTCCCAGTGGCACATACCTCGTTACCCTAGTGAGCGTCAAAGACGTTCACTGAAGAGTGACCCACAACTACTTGCCCAGTGACCAAAGTTAAATCGAGGAGGCTCATTGGAGACTAGCAGAGACCGTGTGAGACACGCTCAGTACTCCAAGTCAGCGTCAGTGTTTCTTCGAACACTGGTACCTATCCAGTCCTGCGCCTACAGTGACTGATGTCGGCGTGAAAGGGGTTCGTTGAAGAGTGAAACATATGTAACCATTGCATATGTGTACACATGCTTCCAAAGTGGTCTAAATTGGTCAGATGGTTGGTTTCGAACCCTGTTACTTCCCCATAGCAGCCAGATGCACTGCCCATTCCATCACTGACTTCTCAGTGACTCTGGTTGGCTGGAAAATGGTGAAAATTGTTGGATACAAACATACAACCATAGATGGATACATAGATAGCATCTGGAAAGTGTGTCAAGTACCCAAAGAATCCTAACGCATTAGAAAAGAATAATCAATAGCAGAATAGAATTGTTAGTTTTACGCTGGGCAAACGTACGCACGCATGCACACGCACAGCGAGAGAGAGAGAGAGAGAAAGCAAACATCTTTCTCAACAAGGACATCTATAGATTATATTTTATATTTATTGTGAGCACAAATGCTGATTATCTCTACAATCTCCGCATATTGCCTTCAGGGGCTTCTCGAAACGTGCAATCTTTGTGCGTGCCGCACTCTTAGAATAAAGCCTGTGTTGTAAACTGCTCTCGCAAAAGCAGCTACCCATCTCATATTTTTCTTCATTTTTCAGATTTACCGCACCACAAGCAAGACAACGTTCGCTCTAAAAAGAGTGAACGGGAAACCCAAGTAAATTGAGTTAAACATACAGAAAAAAGTTGCTCTCCCGGAGCACGCATCTATCTTTCTTCTCACAGCGCATACACGGATGTGCACTATACGAAGGCCAACTTGAATCCTCTGGTTTTTTTTTTTTTCGTTTATCACGACAAAAAAAAAAAAAATTACGACTGCCGGCAGCTTTGTTAACAGCCCTCATGTTTTCTAACTTTTTTAGGAGCTCTCGCAATTGCCTCCACTGGAGATCAAAAATGCCAGTGTGGCTGCCGTGCTAGGAGAAGTTTACGAAAACCAGAGCTATCAGCACCACTGATCGCTAGAGGTTCCGTTATGTTGTTTGTTCTTTACTGCTTGATGTGCTTCCAGATAGTTTTTTTTCTTTCTTCTTTATTTTTTACCTACAGCCAGAATAACATTACCAGCCACAATCCCGCAAGAAAGGAAGAACAGAGCGGTCATCAACGCGTTTAGCGCCAGAAGTTGGGGTTAAAGTATCGCCATCATTCTCACTACAGTCGCGGTCTGTTACCACCCTTCATTTCAGCCACATGGGCTATCTTCAGGAATATGTTTGAAAGATAAATAGAATGGCGTTACACGCACCGAAACAAAGGTCTCCATAACGCATGCTAACGAGGTACAATATAGCGAGTCATATCTGCTCAAGTGTCTTCAGCAAGTCCTTACCTTATTTGTTTTTGTTTGTTTTTCGAGTGTTACGATTTCAGCAACTTTCACGCAAAAACTGTGATAATTCGCCGACCTCTTCAGAATATCAACTTAAGCTAGCTGAACCAAAAGATCGACATAAATCTCTTATTATTGTTGACATGGCAAGCAGCTTTAGTATAAGCACCCGAATAATTTTAAACTCGCCATCGGTGCGAAAAAACGGTGCAAGTAAGTACGCGACGGCGTTCGAAGGCGACGTTTAACGCCACGATGTATCTATAGAAGCGTACTCGTTCACGCAAGCATGCGAGGCAGTCACTTCAGTGCTCCGAGCTGCTGTTTGCGTATTGTTCCAAATGCCCTAGTCTTACTCCCTAGAATACTCTTAGAAGATGCGAAATCTTCCGAAGATGTTTCCAGACTCTAATTCCCTCAATTCTTACGACCTACATTGAGTACCGGATCTCTTTTCACATGGCCTCACTCTCTCCGGCGATTTTTCTTATAGATCTGTCGAGTTCAGCAGGCAGTTTTAATGATGGCTTACAACGAGACACTGCATGAGTAACTTACGGGGAGCAATAGATTATAATGGAGCGTGAAAAATATTTTCTTTTCTTAATGTTTTCTGCAACCATCAAAACTTACTATTGCGATAGCAATTACATGAACACTCAATGCGTATTTCTCCCGTCACCGTCGCCGACGCCATGATATTTCGTATTAATTCCAAGGGCAATAACATCATCACCACGCGTCGTTTGCTGTATGTGTCAGGGAAAGCGCGCAAAGGCAGCCGACGATCGCGGCTCAATGTGGCGAGAGTGAAGGAGGAAAGCTGAGAGCAAACGTGTTGTCTTGCGTCGCGCGAAAGGTCATGGGGGGATGGGAGGGATGAAGGGAGGGAGGAAGGGGGGGGGGGGGCGTTGAGCTCCGGTTGCAACTGAGAATTTTGCGACCGAGCGCAAGGGCAACTGATGATCGCGGCTCCACATCACGCGTGATAGGGAGGAAATCGGGGAGGCAGGCGGAAGGGAGGAGGGGCGGTTCGACTCCGCCAAAAAGTGCGTACTTTGCACGGCCGCGCGCGGTCGCCCGTGCCGTATATTGACAGAGTTTCGCAGACGGCTCACACATTCTTGCGCACGGTGTTCTCGGCGATCTTGCGTCGAGGTGATAGACAGCACGAAGGTCACTTGGCTCGCTGCTGCTGCCGCACTTGCTCACAAAGACGTTTTAACAGCGAGTGTCCGCGCTCGTCGAGTATGATGTGTCCATGTTTGCTTGTGCGCGCACACAACATGCTTGTTAATTCAGTTAGTAAGGGAATTTTTCCACGTTTATACTAATTTGCTATCGCAATTGATGCTTCGCCTTTCGGGCAAAACTGGGCCATTTCTCGTTGTTCCTGATAATAAATCGAACCCACTGTAATCTGTAATCCCTTCGCTTATGTGTTGTGGAATATTTCGTTGAGTTCGCTCTTTTGTCTTCTCGTTATTTGAGTTAACATACATTAACCTGCAATTTCTATTTTGTGCATAGTGCTTTGTATCTATACAGGCAGGCAAAACGCACTTAAGGCAAGTAGGCAAAGGCCTGTCAGCTTCGCTACAATCTGCACTGACTTGTGTGATCTTAAATTACCCTCTTTTTTCTCTCCCTCTCTACCATAGAGAGAAATGCGGTAGCGGCGGTATATTTTAGGCCAGGTACTCCTGTAGAGACCCCCTATATAACAAAGAAGGACAGACCAGCCGAGCACAGAAATTAAAAATACCTTCGTGCGCGAAATAAGACGTGTGTAATCTGGTGATACTGTTTATTGATTTCTTCTGGCACCCAAAGACAAAAGTTTGATGACTGCGGTCGATGTTTCAAACACATCTCAAATATTCGGCGACTTGCGTTTCCCCGCATTGCTAATTTTGATGATGTTTCTCGTTTCATGCGTTTAACTAATTCTTTTTATGTACACAACTGGCAGCATAATTTCGCAATGTAATCGTGGAACAAAGAAAACAGTTTCTAATTTCGAGCATATCATCGATACTTGGAATATGTTTGCAGTATAAGTCATTTCTTCTAGCTGGTTATATTTTCCGTTATATTCTACTTCTCTCCGATTCATTAATAATTACGAACCAATTTCAGTTTATTGGTGGCTCAGGGCCTTTTAATAAATCCGCTAGAATAATGATACATGCTCCACAACATTATTGAAGGAAGGCGACGGGTGAAAATCAAAATAACTGAATTCGTTACCTGCTTGTAGCTTGCTAGGCATCTTCTCTTTTTCTTTATTTTTTCTTTTTTTTTTTTGTCACCTACGACTATGATGTATCCTATGTCTCTGGACGGTCATTCAAATCCTACTCGGATCGGATGTCCGTAAATTAAAACATTATTTGAACCTGTCTCCTTAGTTGCATCTCTTACTCTCGTCTTTGCAGCGCAGTATCTGATTTTATTAGTATTCCTTTTAGATGCAGCGGCTTTGTTTATTTTACCATTGTTTTCATCGAAAGCGCATGACCAGCAGCTCTGCTTGACAAACGACCAAGAGCGTCAACTCAATCGGATCACGGTGTCACCAACCATGCGCATGCGTGCGTGCAGATGTGCGTGTGTGTGTCCGTTAGGCCTGTACGGCATGGGGAACTTAATGCTAACTCATAAAACTTAACACCGTTATCCATACTACGAGGTTTAATAGCAACCATGCGTCAGCGACCACTCAGAGCCGTGACGTTCGGAAGTTTCAGCATGGTCTATATCACATGTGTGTTCTGAAAAAAGTACGCTTTAGATAGATATTTTCAAACATGTGCAGGATATAGGGAAGCGCTTCATGATTTCGAATGAAAAGAAAGTCAGCGTTAGCCATGTTTGCTGTCTTTCTAGAAGAACGATGCAAGAGCGACGCTTCGCTCTCAAGCATTGCGCATGAAGTTCGTCACTGCTCAAAAGGTCAAGGAGCAATGCATGGAGCAATGTCAATGCAAGGAACATTTCAATCCAGTAAAGCACGGACACCATTGAAATGAACGCGGTTTCGTACTGGACACGACGTAAGCGCCGACCAATTACTCTCACGCGAAATGAGCTCCGACTGTAATACGACAAATATTCAGCATGCAGGACAGTACAGTGTACAATGGGGCTGCGTAGCACTGCAAGATCACTCGTGGAGAAACCCCGTATAACCAAGGCGGATCATACAATGACATGGAAGAAAAAAAAACTATTTTCTCAACCTGAGAGTTCCCTTTTCATACTTGCCATGCAAGGCTTTCGTTAAAAGGGATCATGTGGATATCGAAGTTGTCCGCTCAGCTGTCTGCTAAACAAACTCGCCTAATGAACAGCATGCAGCCTTTCAACGTACGGAGCATGTCGACGACATGAGAAAAGCATTTGTGCAACATGGAGCGTGAGGGAACAACGTAAAGCCTCCTAGCACCCAAGGTCATACAAAACGGTAACAGGCAACCCAGGGGGGAAGAGAGAGAGAGAGATGAAGAAGAAAGGTCGGGAGGTTAACCAGATATTAGTCTCCGGTTTGCTTCCCTACATTGGAGTTGGGGAGATAGGGGTTAGAAAGAGGACAGAGAGGAAAGGATTAAAAAAAACGCACACACAGAAACACACACACGAAGGGCCTTCCAGTTAGAGACATTCACGAGGGCCTGTAGATCGCAAGAAACGCAGTAGCGCTTGCACGGCCTTCTTCTGTGACGTTAGGTTTTGTCGATAGTGTAGAATTCCTTCTTCCGATAGTGGTCGATCGTCCACCTGGTTGAGTTCGTGGCGAAGGGATTTTCTTTGTGAGCTGTACTGCGGGCAGTCGCACAAAATATGGCCAATTGATTCTTCATAGTAGCAGTGGTAACAGGCTGTGGTGTCGGCCATCCCCATGCGGAACGCATAGGCTTTGGTAAAAGCAACGCCCAACCACAGTCGATACCGAAGCGTGGCGTCACCACGGCGAAGCTTTGATGGGACTCGAAGACTTAATGTGGGATCAAGGGAGTGTAGTCGATGAAGTGTGGCTCATTACAATGCGATGTGGTGCACTGGCGAGCAAAAAGGACGAGGTCTGCATCAGTTCCAGAAAGTGGTATTGATACGTGGTGGTCCTCAGTATGAGCTAAACGGGCAGGTTCATCGGCCCGTTCATTGCCGATAATCCTGCAGTGACTTGGAAGCCACTGGAAAGTTATTTCATGGACTGCATCACTTTTATGGTGCATCATCTTTGTAATCTGAAATACTAGCTATTCGTGCGATCCGCGTCGTAAAGGCGACAGTAGAGACTACAGTCCCGCCTTTGAATCTCAGATTATCGGCCACTTGTGGGGCGCTTCATCACTGATGTAATGAAGGGCGGTACACAGCGCTGCAAACTCTACTGCCATTGATGTTGTCGTGTGAATCCTCTTAAATTTGATGGTTGGAAGCACTTTAAAAACTTCAATAGCCATATCAGGTACTATTACTTAATGCCCCCCCCCCCCCCCCATTATCAGAATACTACAATACAACAACTGCGCATATATGTAAAGCTGTACGCTAACTCCAATCCCCAATCTGTTGCCCTCATTGCTGCCGAAAGCTCAACAATTAAGAGGCTGTTCATGCGATCAAAGAGCTTCCTCTGGGGAGCCAACGCTCTCAAGGACAGTTGTCATATTTAAGGCTTCAATTTATTATTTACAGCCTCTTCCATCATTTGTGTTTTCTTTTTATCTCGAGGAATCATATGAATCGCTAAACCATAAAAATTTTTTTTTCGATGTGCGTTGGTTTCTACCCCTTACATTGCTGACGATGATGTAGGCACGGTTAACCAAAAGATATGAACTTGTGCCCCACAACATAAGGAAAAGGACGCCTTCGTTCATGTCATAACCTTGAGTTTACAACAACCAACAAAAATCACACGTCGAAGCGTGTACTGCGTAAGATGTTTGCCAAAAGCGCTTGATCCCAGGGTTTATTAACTTTTCGACGTCCCCGACGCAATGAGCTGAGTGCAAAATTTATAACCATCAATATTATGGGGCTCAGGCGTGTACGCCAGTGGTCTTGCTCCTGTTAGTTCTGCAATGCCGTGTGGACCTTTGAGACCCAAGGCTTTAAGAATTTTATGGCGCTAGCGTGCCACCCGGCCATAAATTTAGTGTTGGGCTTTCAAAATATCGATGATAAATAATAAAAGAAAGAAAAGTAAACTCGCTGTGTCACGCTACAGAACATTGAGCGACGCCTTATCAGCTCGCTCAATGCAGACAGGTTATAAGCTAACTGCCCCTCTGTGTAAAGGTGGCAACGCTATGTATTTTTCTTCACCATTATGTTTATGGGAGCCGGGAGGGAGGGGGGGGAGGGGGCAATAATCCTTTTCACTTTTTCATGAGAGGGCACGCAAAGTAGTTCTTATCTGATTCATCAGGGGACGTTCTACTATTTCTGCACGATAGGGTTTGAAGAACGAGAGGCGCTCCAGCAGTTCTCGGCAAATTATTAGGAAAACGCTACGCGGCCTACACTTTACTCGGTCTTCATTGGCTTAATTGGCTTCATTGCTTGTTATTGGTTTGTTCTGATCAACTTTTACCAACGAAAAGAAACACGTCGCTATACAGGACTGGCATAGGAAGGGCCAATGCTTGCTAGAATACGTCACATTAACCGAAATGCTGTAACTTCAAGCGCTACCAGCTTAATATCGAAGTGCTTGTTGTAATAAAAGCAATGCGCTGTAATTAAATGTAAAAATACACAAAAATACAGAAACGTAACTGCAGCATATTACTGTCATTCCTGAAATTTGAAGAACTCACTAAAGGTTACTCTCTTGGTTTGACTGGTTTGATGGACATATGGTGAAACCCTTCAGCGGCATTGTGCGAGACGCTCGGGCGGAGCAATTCCCGGCCTTGATCGCCAGGCTAAACCCGCCTGTTGCTACAATTCACCACCACCACCACCACCACTCTCTTGTAACTTTTTTTTTCACTTCTTCTCGATTTGTTTTTCTATTCGGAAAGCAGATGACTATAATCTGATAAGATGACTGATAATTGTTATTAATCTAGAGTGCGTTTTCGCCATAGCTTTGTTCTGAAAGTTACAGCAGCACTAAGTTTTGCTACGTTTTCGTTCGCATGAGAATATTCCATGAAATTACTGATATAATCATAGAGAACACGCTGTGAGGCATGTTGCTGCCTTTCGCGAAACACAGTGCTAAGAAAAAACGAGGAGGCATGCGCTCTCAAAAGCATAGTTTCCCTCTACCAGATGCGGCATTGTCTTCAGGACCTGGGCAGCTGTGACTAATTCTTGATGAGGAGGTCATGGTTAATGCCATGGAGTCTCGCGTGGGCCCAGGAGTCATAGGGAGCTATGGTTTTCTAACAGAAGCCTGTAACGTAATGGCAAACCGCATAAATGGCAGAACGTCACGATGCTCATCCTTGTCATATTTGCTCTACTTTTAACATCTACAGCAAATATAGCCGCAGTTTTCAAGGTAAAATGACGTATAAGACGGAAAACCGCGAAGCAACAGTTGTAAGGGTGAGCGGCAATAGAATCTAACTGACAAGGGCGCTATGGGAACTCGCTTAGTCCAGGTACTACGACTAAAGCTGACGACGCTGCTCATGACTAACACAGATATTTTTTTTCCTTTTTCACTCTTGTTTTTTTCTGCACGAACAGCGCAGGTGTTATTTCCTTCAAACGATTTACGTTTGACACTAGTCTGACGTTTCAGTCTCTAAAGCCGGGCTAGCTAAATGGCGTGATCAAGGCAAGGAAGGCGACTTGTCTCGGCGATCACGTGCCTACGCCTCATGCCTCACGTTAAAAAATGTTTTCACCCCGTGGGACATTTTCCGTTTCTAGCAATGGCAACTCTTCCCATCACTCAAGCAGAGCCCCTCATTTTGCTACTGCCAAACTACTCCGCCCCTTCCTCCACTCCACCTACAGCCAACCTCGCAAGCACAACTTTTGCAGCCTTGTCCAGGCTTCTATTTCGTTTGTTTTCAACGCTTGACGCTGAAAAATTAGAGGCTTGAGTAGGCAGACATATCTGATGGGTCTTGCGGTAGACTGTCGCATGAGATTCATAGAGCGAAGGATTTGTGCCACGCACCGCCATTTGGTCACGTTTTGTAACTGCAGGTATTTCATGAATAAACAGGTATTTCTTGGCCAGTAGCGACTGTGAGCGACGACCTAGAGATCTTGTAGGTCTTTGCGTTTCGCGAAGCCCACCTGGTGCATCGATTCGTTTCTTTTTTTATCTTTGTTGTAACCTTTTGAACCAGCTTACGGAAGCAAAATAAGCTATCCATTCCTCTGGAGGTATCTGCTGGCATTCAACTGTGTACTAAGATTTGTTTGGCTTGTTGGCAAGAGCCCTCCCGCCTCCTGCCCTCCCCCCCCCCCCCTCACACCTCCATACTCTCGTGTATGCGCTTACCATAAATGCAGGAAGGTTCTCTCAAGTAGGCGATCGACAGTTGGAGGTTGTATTGACGGGTTATTTAATAGACGAATGTGTGGGTATAGCAAGAGCGTGTTTTACGCAATCTAAATACTGAAAACGTCGCTGTCGCAAACTTCGTGGGCTATTGGTAAAAAAGGTAAATATCTCTAAACCGCCGAAGATGATCGTCCAAGCAAGCTATAAGTCAAAGACCATATAAGTATAAGACCATATAAGTCAAACGTACACTCTAGCAGTGCTGCCAAAGTACGCCGCTGAGATTGATAACGATGCTTAATGATGGCGGCACAAACATTGCCGTCGGCATGTCTGGGTCGAGGGCATAACGGTGTGAAGACGACGGCAGTAGCATGAACAAGATAGCTTAACGGCAACGGAATCACGACAGCCTGACGATGACGGTGTCATGACGTTATCATCACAAGAGCGTGACAGCGATGTGACCACAACGGGTGCACGTCTGCGCTTTCTTCTTCGCTCTTTTACAGGCCGTGTACTACTCCGCCCGCTCGCATTACAATCATGCGAAGAGCACGGAATTGGTATAAGCGAGGCTGTGGCGAGTCGGCAATACGAAACAGCGCATGTCGACAAGTGGCGAGCAGCGGTCTTCGGCGAGGAACGCGCCACGCTGACCACTTCACCTAAACCTTCGTACAACCACGGCCGCGGTACGACACAAAGCTCTTGCGCGACAGGACGTGCGTGTCAAGAATGTCCTTTGGCGTTCGTAACGCGCCCAGCCACTGATTCGAGCGAGAGCGTGTGCCTTTTGTATCGTTGGAGCAATTCCCGCCACCGACCTCAAGAATGGGAGAAAAAGCCAGAGAAAGCGACCCGATTTGAAAATTAAGTAACAGTCAATACATAGCGTACCCGCTACTAAACGCCAGGTGTTAATCAGAAGGCATGCAGTGATTTCTTACCCGAATTGTTCGGATGGAGTCATAGTTTCCTTATATGTTTTATGTTCCTGCATTCACATGATCAGTTCGCTCACTTCCAGGCTTTCTTGTTTCTCTTCTCCTTTTTTTTTACAGGCCAGAAATCTCGTGCATAGTAAAATAAAGCAGCGCTGGGTCAACTTCACAGACGACTCTGATCTCCCTGCACCTGAATAGTTGTGAAATACATTCATATGGCTTTAAATGACATGGTTGCGAAAGAACTTTTAGTCATGCGTTGTTCTTTGGCAAAACTTCACAGAAATTGCAGAAAACGGCACTTTGAAATGCCATGTGTCGTTCATTCCTCGAATGCAAACAACCGCTGTTCTGAAACATACGCTGCAGTACACTATGGCGCGCCTCGTAAGCAGTAAAGCGAGCGACAGCTGACAGAAAGAATTGTTTTCCTATACATTAAATGGCAATCGTATGCCCGTCTGTCAACGCGAGGCCGTATTTGGCACCTGGCTTTTGTGGAAACGACAGTTTTGGGAAAACGCTTTCGTTTCACTCCCTCCGTACGCAGCAAATGAAAACGAATAATGTCTGCACGCTAGCGCCACTGACGTGAGAAACAGCAGTGTCACAACAGCTGCGTCCTGAACCAATGTTATCACAAGAGCTCTGGCAGCGCCAAGGAACTCGTCGGTGAAAAAAAAGGGGGGGGGGGGGGGGAGGAGGGGGCGGCCTTTCTATTCTTCCTGCCTTCTTTTTTTTTCAGGTTTTTCATTCCTGTTTCTCCGCGAAAGCAATGTTACGAATTGCTGGGCATAAAAAGTGGCAACACTTTCTTTGCCAGTGTATAAACCATGGAAAATGACATTTCGGCTCGACAATAGGGCATTTATTCAAGTTCACCGATTAGATACTCTCCTGAAGCTCTGCCATGGGCTTAATCCGGAACATGTGCATGACCATTGGCGAGTACCTCTCTGGCACAAAAAAAAATGCCATTTTTTGAATAGTTCTCAAGATTACCAATTGTACTCGAAATTACTTCAATGCTTCTTTTATCTATTTTTCACATTGTTAAGACGTACGTTCCAACAAGCATTAGTTTCTTTAAAGTTAGGCTACAATACCATAATTTGCGCAATTCCTAATTTTACTCGTGTTATTTCCTCTGCTAAGCTCTCATCTCCTCTGCTCCATATGTATGTCGGCTTCTTGGCCAATTCACCATAGTGGATAGGCGCCATGATTTGAGGAGCAAACAAGTAGAGCAAATAAGCAAGCCGGCTTTGTGGAAAGGTATATGCAGCGATTCAAATATTCAATGTTGTTATCGATGGTTATGCTTTCTTTATAAATATAAAACGCACATAGGGACCACCGTCCTTGTCGCAATACATCACCCACGGGATCGAACCCTTTCTAACTGATTGGCAGGCGTGGTATAACATCAGTTAAGTGGATCGCGTTAAATCTGCTTAACCTTGAGTGCTATTAGCCGGAAACCAATCTATGCCGCCGTCGAAAGACTCAAACGAAACACGCCTGAATTGCATTTTCATTTCTTTCGCAGACGGAAGTCAGGATTTCCGGCAGCGGTGCATTTTAACTGTTAGCGTGGTCCGGCATCGTCCGAAGGCCATGAATGTTTTTTTTTCCTTCCAACTTAAAAGTGTCAAATATAAGGCTGCGCTAATGATGACATGATCGCGTTCAGTGGGGCAGCGGCAACCCCCTAAGCGTGTGCACAAGAAGGCAACCCACGCTCTTGCCAGGGTTAGGTTGGTACAAGTAGGCTGGAAACCGACCGGGCATGACATAAGCGCTTGAGTTTAACGGACCCAGTGCGGGCGACATAAGCACTTGGCGAAAACCTGCAAACGTTTTGCTGTTAGTTTTGTAATGTACGACGCGAAATGCACAAAATTCAGCACGAACCAATTGGCCTCCAAAAGAGGGCTTCCTTGCTGTTAGCTTCTAGCTAAATTCCTTGTGAAGCGGGGTGAAAACAGGTTTGTATATTGCCAGTGCTGCTTTTACTTGTCGTGGGAAAGCATAACTGTGGTGTATGATGCAGTGGAGCAATTAATCCTGTAGATACGGACAAAAACGAACGAACATTCGTGGCGGCGATCCTTCTGCATGTCTTTTCTGTTCATGATATCGTGTTTAATTGTTCCGCTGAAAGAATAAGTCATCTCAATCCAACCCAACTAATCCACTTCGGCAGCGGTGCACCACAGAGCAACAACTAATTTCTGTAGCTTCTGCAGCTTTCGGCACGTGCCCATCTACCGTGCAAGGCATTGCTTCGCCGCTGGTCCGGTGCTATCAGCGGCCGTCAGCGGATAACTGCAAGCATTACAAGCTTCGAGTGGCGGAACAGCGCATTCAGAAGGACGCCCCCGGTGGACGAATCTGCTTATATTAGGAGCGACGCCTCAGCTGAGTCCTCAGTTCGGCAGTGGCGCACCACAGAGCAACAACTAATTTCTGTATCTTCTGCAGGTGAGCAATATTCTTTTCTATTCTATAAAGCCCGAAATCTTGACTCTGCACTGCTGCCGAACACAGCAAACATTGTATTTGGCACTGCCATTGCTTTTGTTGGGTACTTCTCTAAGGCACTTGCGATACTTAAACGTAATTGAGCAAGGACGTGAAAGATATTGGCAAGGCGCTTGAGGACCTGAGGCGAGAACTAAGGACAGACCTCAGGTCATTGAAAGAAAGTGCGAAAAACTGCAGCTATACCTGTGATGGTGTCAATGAAATTATAAGTGAAATGAAAGAACTTAGAAAGGAAGTCCAAAGTCTTTCAAAGAAAAACAAAGAGCTGGAAGCTGAAAACTGTAGATTGGGTGAAAGGATAGATCAGTTTATTTATTTTATTTTTATTTTTCAAATACTGTTGGCAGTCTTGGCCGTAACAGGGTGGTACAGCAAATTTGCACATAGCGTAACTAATGTAAACACTTTTTTTTTTTTTTTTTTTTTTTTTTTTTAAATGCGAGGATAAATGCCTCAGGGCATACAAGGGTATGTGATGGGGGTGAATAAGGATGATTAAATGAATGAAAAAAGATTTGCTGACTTAATGAAGTCCAAGAGGGACCGATAATGCGGTCCCTGCGTCCAAGCAGCGTAATGGCTCAGATTATGCGGCGAGAGTCCCGCTGCTGCGAGGTGCCGGAGCCTCGTCGGTTTGAGTGCAGGGCAAACCCACAGCAGGTGGTGGATGTCGGCTTCAACATTTCGCGACTTGCAGAGTGGACACTCAGGACGAGGATATAGCGGGCGAAAGTGCGGCCACTTCCTAGTCACGGCAGGAGTGAGGGCTACCCCGACCCGTATCCTCCGAAGCGCAACCTCCTCTGCACGGGTAAGACCGCGGGGGAGGTTTACCGCACACGGAGGTATGAGAGCACGTGTGCGGCGCCGGAGGTGCTCCTTTCTTGTTAAAAGGAGGGTGGCATCATCTAGGTGAAAGAGTTGAGGCAGTGACGATGGAGAGGTCGCTAGACGGGTCGCAGAATCCGCACGGCTTTGGAAGCTTAGAAGGTCGCGTGGGATCCACTCGACAGATATTGGCTGCGGGATGCGTGCCGCCAGAAGATGGATCTCTTGGCATATGTCAGGGCTGCGACTGACGCGTCGCAGAAGCCGCGTCGCCTGGAGGGCATCAGTGCGGATGACGATGCGGGCCGTGGGGACCATGGGAAAGGCGGCTACAGAGCACAACGCTTCTCGGATAGCAAGGAGCTCAGCACAAAAGGAGGAAGGAGGTTCTTGGACTTGAAACCGGGTCGTCTTATTAAGGGCAGGTGCGCATGGGCAATAAGTTGCAGTGGTTGTTTCACAGCCCTTAATGCTTGCATCCACGTAAAGGACGATGGAGCCAAGCGGCAGGTGGGCATCTTGAGCTACAATTCGGTCACGAAGCGACGCCGCCGCGTGAGTTGATGTCGGGCGATGTATATCAGTTGGCTTGTTATCACTCAGTTGTACAAAACTCCAGGGGGGAAGAACTGGCGATGGTGGTGGTAGAAGCGAGTTCGAGAAAGCGTAAGCCCTGAGAGCACACGGTGCGTGTGAAAGGCTGGTCTTAAGCTTGCGAGCATCACGTCGCTGCTGCACCAGCTCATCTAATGTGTTGAGCTGTGCATTTTCTTGGAGAGCCACGATCGGGGTGATGCGGGGAAGGCAAGTGATGACCCTCATTGCCTCGCGATTAACAGCCTCAAGGCGATCCCATTGTGCCCTCGTCAAATGCTGGAATTGGGCTTGATAAATAAGGCGTGGTTGCACTACCGCCTTCACCAATTGTCGCGCAACATATGAGCGGGCGCCGCCCATTTTAGGAGCAATGCGCCTAATCAGACCCAACGTCTGAATTGCCTGCTTTTTAGCGCTGGAGAGCCAAGCAGTTCCGGTTCCCGACTCGTGTACCATCAGACCCAGAATTTTTATAGTTGAACATTGTTGAAGAGGGGTTCCGGACAGATGAAGACGAATGGGTGTTCCAGAGAGTTTACGCCGGCCCCAGCGATTGGCGACTGACATGTAAGCAGATTTGCTGACGGAAAGCCTAAGGCCGACCGAAGAGGCGTAAGTCGCCGTGATATCTAAAGCTGATTGAAGGGCAGCGGCTTGAGTCTGCAGGTCCTGATGAGTGCTCCATACCGTGATGTCATCAGCGTACAACAAGAACTTTATGTCGGGTACATCGTGCAAGCGCCATGCAAGCGGGATGAAAGCAATATTGAATAACGTAGGTGACAATACAGATCCCTGGGGTACGCCACGAAGAGGGACAAATGAGCCGACGGCGTTACCACTGAGGCGAATCGCAAAATGTCGGTCTTCAAGGAAAGATTTCACAAAATTCCGTACTCTAGGGGGAAAATGCAGTATGTCAATTGAAGCCAAGATGGCAGCATGACTGATGTTATCGTACGCCTTTTCGACGTCCATAGCGAGGACAGTACGGACACTGTGGCTACGAGTTGACGATAAAACCGAGGATGCCAAGACAGCCAGCCCATCTTCAGTACCTATGGATGGACGGAAGCCAATTTGAGCAGGGTGGTAGAAACCGTGGTGCTCTAGCCACCACGACATTCGTGTGGCTAGCATTTTCTCAGCAAGCTTGCACAACGTTGACGTTAGGGAAATGGGTCGGAAGTTGCCAAGGTCAGTCGGCGGCTTGCTTGGTTTCGGAATCGGGATCACAATAGCTGACTTCCAGCCTGGAGGGACAACGCCATCTAGCCATACCTTGTTAATGGTGTCGAGGAGTTGAGGCAGCACAGCGGAACTCAGGTTCTTGTAGGCCTCATAAGTTATAGAGTCTGGACCTGGTGCTGTCTTGCGACTGGTACCATCTATCGCTGCAAGCAACTCAGGCATGGTGAAAGGGCTTGCAATCCCCTCGGAGTCTGCTGTAGATGGTAACCTGTCGATATGTGTCGGAATGCCTGCCAAGGGAGCACCATTGGTTGTTTGAGGCAACACGTCGTACTGCGGGAAAAACTTCCGGGCTGCTTCTCTGGCGAAATCATCTGGCGACAAGCCAGCAGCGAAGCAGGCTGTGGCTGCCGCGTCTGGACGGCGACCACCGTGTTCCATGGCACGGAAGGTTCGCCAGAGAGAAGCATTCGATGTCTTGGATGAAAAACGCTCGCACCACGTATGCCAGTGCCTCCGCGAGAGGTCGCGTTCATATCTGCGGGCCTTAGCAGTAAGGAAATTCAGTCTTGTACGTGCTTGTGCAGAAGTGGGGTCTCGGGATGCTGCCAGCTCAGCTTGTCTGCGAGCAGCCCACAAGTTGAGCAGGCCGATATCCGGTGCCGGTCGATCGACGTCTACCCAGCTGATGGTTGTAGCTTCATTGAGCGCGCTTTGTATGCGGTCAACAAGTAGTGGTGACGAGTCCACAGAGGTATCTTGGAGAACGGTGCGAAATTTGTCCCAGTTGACCACAGAACACTTGCGGCGCAATCGGCGGGCCTGCGACGGATGAAGGCCGATGATGATAGGGTGATGGTCACTACCCCAGCAGTCGGGCTCCAGGTGCCAAGTGGGAGAGCCGGGACCCGACCACCACGTAAGATCCGGTGCGTATGTTGTACGTCGAGCTTGAGGCACAGCTCGCGTTGCTGAATCGGGATGGTTCAGTAGTATAAACAACGCATCCGCGAAGGCGTCCCGCACACGCCTACCTCGAGGGCTAGAAGTAGGGTACCCCCAATCTGGGTGAGGGGCGTTGAAATCACCACCAACTAAAATAGGACACGCTGGGTATTGGCGACGGACATTCACCAACCAGCCCAGATTAATTCTTGAAGAAGAGCCACCGGCTGGTCTTATGTAGTATGACACTACCACAACAGTTGCCTTGGGTAACTTCACAGCTACTGCCACTACCTCCTGATATGAGTTACACCAGTTTTCAAGAGAAAGGCAGACCTGAGGATAGCGCGTATCCACATACACTGCCGCCTTTCCTGGAGGGGCAGCTGTGTGCACGCGATGGTCACTCATCGAAGGAGACACGTATCCACTGAAGCCCGGAATGGCAGGCAAGGCGTTGGTCTCCTGCAGTAACAGGGCCCACACCTGCAACTTGTTCATACGTAGACGGGATTTAAGCTCCCCCACTTTCGTGGAGAGCCCTCTACAGTTCCATTGAAGCACGCCACAAACACCTGTGCCCGCCATTTTGATTACGAGTCCAGACGTTGCAAAATCACAGATGTCAGGTTGGATAACTGGCTGACCATGAACCGCAAAAGGGATGTTGTAGAGTTATCCGGCAACGGAGCTGAAGATCTGGTAGACTCTGCGACCGATACAGCGGGGCATGACAGAGACGATGATGCAGCGGAATCGATACTTGTAGTGGTGTGAGATTCCACTGCACGTCGCCGACGCGCAAGTAGTTCACGGTGTTGTCGGAGCTTGGATACCTCCGCTAAGAGGCGGGCAATTTGATTGTCAACTGCTGCCATATCATCACGCGGATGTTCAGGCCCGTTCTGCTTCTGTATAACCAGCGGGCGACGGCGGTCTTTGCGAACTTTGTCACTGTAAGTCTGTTGGGAATGGGGTGCAGGCGGGTCGGGCTCGGAAAGCTCTGGCCAGTCGTCGTCATCCCACTGGAGCGCCGCAAATCTGTTAGATGTCAGCACTGGTTGTGTTGCAGCATGCTGAGGCCATTGCTTAGGAATCCCGCGACGAACCTTCTGAGTGGCCTTTTGCTTTGTGGGACAAGTTGGAGAAGTGATCTCGTGGTCGTCGGTCTTGCAGAGTCCACATCGATAAGACACTGCGCCAGCTAATACAGCTTCATCTGGCGCTGTAAATGGACAGGATCGGCGCATGTGGCCCGGTCGGAAACATTTGTAACAATAGACGACACTGGGTTTATATGGCCGAGGTCGTAGAATGCAGCCATAGTAGTACAGGCGGGCTGGGGGTGTTGGTGGGCCCTGCAAGGTGACGATGCAAGAGCGCCCCTTTCCCATGTAACGCGCTTGAATGACACGGTGAGTAGGACAATAGAGCTCACGCTGGAGAGCAGTCTGGTCCTCGCCAACGTCAACGTTGTAAACGACACAGCGCTGTAGATCCGAGCCCTCTACCAGGTACACCTGGACCGGCACGGTGACCTCGCTCGTTATCGAGAGACGTTGAAGCGTTTGCAAACGCTCGACAGCAGCCAATGTCGGCAGCCACACAGCGATGGTATTTGACTTCTTCCGGGCCGTGAAGCCGCGGAAGCCTGTGGTGCCAAGACAAGCGTCTAGGTTCGCCTGAATAATCCTGTTCGGAATCTCCGTGAGGCTTGTGGGGGCCAGAGCTTTAATGGTTGCTTTATAGCAAACTGAGCCTGGTGTCGACACAACTGGGTGGTCAGTCGTTAGACAGGAACGCTTGCCTTGGGAGCCGCTGTTGGCCGAACACGAATCTGGTGCAGATTGCTCCGAAGGACGCTTCTGAGAACCACGGGGGGCCGACGGCACAGATGGTAGCGCAGAAGACAAGTCCATAGGAGTACTCGTTTCATCATGCACAACAACTGGAGTCCCATTCCCGATCGGTGTCTGGGAAGCCATCGCCGGGCTCCGCCCTGAGGGCAGATCACTCACGGTCTGATGTGCATTTTCGGAAGGCGATGGGTGGGCTGTAGCCGAAGGACTTGGAGCAGGAACCAGGAGCTGGGATCCAGGCTCAGGTGTCAATTGTGCGGCCGGTAACGCCGTCGTGACGAGCGGCGCCGGCGAATCTACCGCCGCCAGCGCGTCACCGGAGGCACTAGGCCTAGTCCCAGTGTACAACTCAGCTGCAGGGCCGATGGGGTGACATTCGCTGAATGTCAAAAAACCGGACTGCGCATGAGCATCCGGGGTGTCCTCAGATGTCTTGGGGTCCAATCTCTTGATGTATGGAACGTATTTACGCGGAAAGCGAGATTTTTCACAGGAGCGGTGAGCAGCCACCTTAGCAGGGAAACTTCGTCGTCCTCTTCCCGTAAACACTTTACAAACGTAAATAGGACATGAAGCAATGAATGTTGGAAATACAATGCAAAGCAAATAACCAAATACAAATACAATCTTCTGGCTAAGAAATGCATGTTTGTAACATTGTGACAGTGAAATCGGAAACTGCATAAAAGAAAGACTTTTGTATGTATTTCTAGAATAGTGTGCCAACGTTTGCACGACACAACTACAATTCAATTTCATAAAATATTTTTAACGCGTTCCTCAAAGAGTTTAATGCTACCTGACTGCAAAACAGACGCCGGTAAACTGTGCCATTCCTTAATCGTTCGCGGAAAAAATGAATAAGCGTACATGTCCAGATATGCTTTTGGAATTGAGAACATGCAATGATTGCTTGACCTGACGTTTCTAGCCTGCCTGGGGGCAAAATAGGGTGCGGTTTCAATATTGAAGTGGCCTTTTGATAACAAAAAAAGAACAGTATCAAAGGATGAACAACTTGGAAATAAAGGGAGTGCCTGAGGAAGGTGACGTCGTCGATGTTGTGAGGAGGATCGGGAGTACTCTGAATGAGCCGATTGCTGTTCGGACATTGACATCTGCCATCGTGTGCCCACATCAGGCTCCTCCAAAAAAAACATTGTTGTCCGTTTTGTACAACCCACAAAACGGGACAAAATTCTGCAAAAAGCGAAAAAGCAGAGGATGACTACAAAAGATCTTGACTGTGGTGGAAACGGCACACCCATCTATGTGAACGAGCAGCTGACCCTCTCAAACAAGATAATTCTGGGTGCTGCGATCGCTCAGAAAAAGTAGCAGGATGGAAGTTTGTGTGGGTGACTGGCGGGAAAATTTTTGCCCGCAAGGACGAGCGAACCACAAGCCACAGAATTAGCAGCGCTGCTGACATAGAGCACATTATTGTATAGAAAAACTGTACAAGCTGTACAGTGCAAAACAGCTCTAATGGAAGACATACCAGAGGAATGCCACTATTATGAATGTGATCATTTCAACGAAAAATACAGAAAAGACGAAGGAAAGTTTTCAGCAATTCATCTAAATATGAGAAGCCTTAAAAATAAGGTTCAACATCTTGAAATGTTTCTGCAGTCATTTAGCTTAAAATTTACCGTTACAGGGCTTTCGGAAACTTGGCTGTCAGATGAAAACGAACCTCCTTACCTTTAAGGTTACAAATGGGAAAGCATAAGTGGAAAAAAGAAACGAGGTGGTGGGATAGCCATTTACTCAAAAGATAATTTACCGCATAAGGCATTAGACAGCATGTGCAGAATGGATGAAAATGCCGAGAGCTTATCGGTGAAAATGCTTAACACCAAAGTCTGCGCCGTGTACAGGCCACCTTCTGGCTGCGTATCTGAATTCATGTCGTTTCTTGAAAATTCACTTTGCTCTTTTAGCTCGCCGAATGCGCCGTTTATGATCCTTGGAGATATCAATATTGGCACAATATCCGGTAACTTACATGCTAACACATTTCAAGACGTTGTTTACCAGTACGCGTGCAACAATGTGATAGCACTGCCCACTTGGGTGACCGTTGACACGGCCACCATCCCTTGACATCTGCCTCACAAACATAGATAGCGATGGTCTTTCTGCTGGTGTAATCTTGAATGACATCAGCGATCACCTGCCCGTGTTTTGCCTAGCAAACGCATCTTACAAGGAACAACATAATGATGAAGGAAACCTCTTGCTCCGCGCGGTAAACGAAACTACGCTAAACATGTTCAGCTGCCTTATCAACCAAGAAAGCTGGCAGGCTGTCTATGTTGAGCATAACCCCGCAACTGCGTACAGGATCTTCTTGGACAAATTCAAACAGTGCTACAATATAGCCTTCCATCTGCGAAAGCAGAAGAAAAGAAATAAGAAATTTAGAAAACCATGGATAACTGCGGACTTATACAAAAGAATGCGTAAAAAGAATAAATTGTACCACAGTTTCATTAACTCTCGTAATTGTGACATATTGAATGAGTTTAAAAGATTCAGGTATAAATTAAACTTCGATTTGAAAAATGCAAGGGATGATTATTACGAAAGAAAATCTTACAAAATTCAGAACGATCAACGTAGACTGTGGAACACTGTGAACGATTTAACTGGACGAGGGCGAAAAACGCATATCGTGAATGAAATTGTAATCGATAATTCCGGTGCACTTGGGAAAGAGCTTTTTGTTGAAATGAATCGACACTTTCTTAGCACATGTGTATATAGTGGACAAGATTCAGAAGCGGATAGTTTTATGACTACAGGGCCGGTTGATTCCATTATGCTTACACCAGCGACCCCTACTGAAATTGAAACAGTTATCATGGCCCTAGAAAAAAAAGCTGCAGGTGGGGAAGACGAAATAAAGGCCTTACCTGTCAAGTATGTCGCTCATCTTATTAGTCCTGTGTTCACCCATATAATAAACGAGGTGCTTACACGTCGTGAGTTCCCAGATGAATTAAAGATAGCTAAGGTCATCCCTGTTTACAAGGGTGGCGATGAGAAAAAGTTTACCAACTACAGGCCGATATCAGTTTTGCCGGTGTTTTCCAAGATATTTGAGCGTGTTATTAATGATAGGCTTAATGATAGGCTAAACATGAAATAATTGCGAAGTCGCAGTATGGCTTTCAAGAGGATAAGTCTGCAGAACTAGCTTTAATAAACATAAAGGACAAAATAATTGAAAATATTGAGAACAAACTGCTAAGTCTGGGTATTTTCTTGGATTTAAAAAAAGGCATTCGACACTGCACAACACGATATCCTTCTTAAGAAGCTTGCTGCGTGTAGTGTTCGAGGAGTAGCACAGAATTTAATTACATCATATCTCTCAAATCGGTATCAGTATGTATGCGTCGACAATCTGGAATCACAAAAATTGAAAGTCGAATATGGCATCCCTCAAGGATCAATCTTAGGACCCCTCTTATTGCTCGTATGCATAAATGATATAACGTCAATACCAAACTCCCCTGAAATAATAATGTATGCTGACGACACCAATATCTTCTTCACTGGCACTACAAACGAGGTCATAGAATCATCAGCTACCAGTTACCTCTTACACCTCTCCAGGTGGCTTAAAAACAACCGGCTGAATTTAAACACATGCAAAACCGAATATATAATTTTTAAGCCAGCAAATAAAAGAGACCCCTACTGTGTTCATGTGAACTTTGAGGACACGTTACTGGAACAAGTTACAGAGCAAAGGTTCTTGGGCGTATGGTTTACAGAGGACCTTACGTGGAATACTCACGTTAACAATTTAAAAAGTGAGCTATGTCGAGTTACTGGCTGCATGTATAAAATACAAAATATACTAGCCACCTGGTTGAAACAAACATTATACTACTCGCTTTTCTATCCAAACTCAGTTATGGCATTTTAGTCTGGGGAACTACGACAGCTTCAAACAACAACAAACTAATCATTGTACAAAAGAAAATATTCAGAATGTGTGAAAACTATGTGGGTGACAAACGAGGACTCCGAACAAAATTGCTCTTCATTAAATATAGCATGCTTAAAGCAGATCAAGTTTATTATTTCAAACTACTCCAGTGGATATATAAAAATAGGCTGCGCACAATACCTGTCGACAATTGCACCTCATACCTAATGCGTAGAACACACCATCTGAAGCCCGCCACAAGAACTAATTACGGAAGGCAAACATTGAATTATCAAACGATTAATATATTAAACAGTGATCTCTTTAACGTACAATATACACAATCCTTCCACAACTTCAAAAATGACTGTGAAAACCTATTAGTGGGCAGTGACATTGCATTTTCATCTTGAGTTACTTGTGCTCAACCCTGATAACACATGTAACATCAGTTATGTTACAGATTTTTCTCAGCGCTTGTAAATTATATTTGCCATTGCTTCGGCATTTACATTATGCATCAGTCTAAACCTTCGTTCCTTTCTGAAATGTTTCTATATACTGATCTATTTACTGTATATGCTATTTATTTTCGGGCCAGTGATCCTATGGTTTTCTTTTCTTTGTTGACTTCTGATGTAAGCCAATTTTATTGTTATATAATACTTATTGCTTATGTATCTTCTGCTTTTTCGAAATTTATCACGTCGAAGCAAAAGTAATACTTTGGAGACATGTGTTCTGAATAATTGAATTTTTCGTTGCTGTGTGCTGTGTGTTAAAGATATGTTTGGCAAACATGTATGTGAATGATATGTCATGCTGCCTTGAACTGTAGGGGTGCATATGCTCTGTCAGGCATTTTGCCTTTACCTCTGCCCCCTACACGGAGAGAATCCGTGAAACAAACAATAAAGAAAGGTATTACTCTGGAAGATGTTTACCGCACTTATCGTCACGTGACTAATTGGCTCCCCAGACAAGCCCATTTGGTAAGCTATTCTTCTTAATTCCAGCAAATGGAAATTGTGTGGTGCTTCTCTTCATTGTCATATTTTAGCAAAATGAATCATATTTTGCATCATTACTGCTGCATGTGGCTCTCGAGTTCACTGAGATGATATCTGAGTAAATCGGCTGCACGCAACTTGCCAGCAGCGCAAACCTAATCGTTGGCTGCACCAAAGAGCCGGCG
Source organism: Dermacentor andersoni (assembly GCF_023375885.2). Taxonomy (NCBI): domain Eukaryota; kingdom Metazoa; phylum Arthropoda; class Arachnida; order Ixodida; family Ixodidae; genus Dermacentor; species Dermacentor andersoni. The sequence continues at coordinate 62,070,205 of NC_092817.1, read as the reverse complement.
CTTTAGCCCGTGCATCTCTCGTTCGCAATTACGAGGCTTGAAGTTCAAATAAGGCGGGTAGCATCACTCAGAACCTGCATGCTGTCACCAGCTCAATGCTTCCTTTTGTCTCATCCGTCGTTGGCTAAACACATTTAGTGGTTCTTTTCAGTTCAGCTTTCCTGCTGCCGCTTCTGCGGACGCCAACTTTTCCACCAGCGCTCGTACGCATGTGCAGTCTCCGCGTTTTGAAGCTCCGATACGCGCTCCTAAAAGGAAACGCCAACTTTCAAACCAAAACACGTGCCTTCAGCTCCTGTCGTGCTCTCGAGCTATGCTTCCTGTATGCGGCAAGCACTTTCCCGCTGCTATGCCCCCTCCGTCGCCGCCAGGAAGGATATCCGCTCCGAGACGAGTGGTTTATCTGGCAAAGTACCCTGTGCCGAGAACTGCTTTCAATCTCGGTGCATTGAGTCCCCTAATGTCGCCAGGCTCACTAGCTGGCAACGCCGTGTCGTTGTGTGCCTTCCGGAATGGTCGATCTCTATGCACCCGTCGTCGAGATGAGCCTTCGAGGAAATGAATGTTTCCGCGCACGGAAGACATGTTCCGTGTGTGCATTAAGGATTCCTGTCTCGCGTGCTACCTCCATCTACAGGCATTTATCTCCACCTACACCGGCGTGTTTACAACGTACGTGATTTGTTTTCCTACTCCCGTAGCCGCCCACGTTCCACACAGGTTTCATATGAGTTGCCCGTTTTACTGATCATTTGTTGATGTCTGGCAGCGTTCCTGGCACTCTTAGTAGGTCCAAAAGATTCAAAGCAAGCTACTCAATGTTAAGGCTTTTTGATAAGCAACCCAATGACAGTAATTTTTTCAGTCTTACTTAGTGTTTTCTGTATTTAGTGTATAACGGCTGACTTCACGTTCTAGGATGTCTTTTATGACACCTGTTGTGATTTCCATGTATTGTATGTGACTTTACAATTCTAAATGTGTTGCGACTTGTCTCTTATACAATTATGCGCGACGACTTTGTGTTCAAATTGGTTTTGACGTGACTTGTGTGCCGAACTGTTTCAGTGCAATTACGTCCCGTGACTCTGCCTTTTTCGTTGTTACCTTTCTCTCGTTAGATGCCACATTTACTATATTCTTATTCCATGAGAAAATGAGTTAGCCGGTACCGCCTAAAGGCACCAACATCTCCTAAATATGATGTATTAAAAATACTTTGTCAAGCTGTATAAACTAGTACAACGGAAAATCTCACCCGTTTAGATTTTTACGAGGCGAGTTTACTATTGAGAGACTCGAAAGTTTAAGTAACTAAACGTAACAGCGTCTCCTCAGGGCTAGTTCCTTTATTGTTTATGTAAGCTGGAGAGCCTAAGCAAGCACAAAAAGCAAATACCCCACAGCACATGCGCTGAGGGTCAGATGTATTTTATCGAGAAAACGGTAGACTTCGTTAGCCTGCACAGAGACCGGCCGGAAACTGCCCAAGGGTGGCGTTGTTTCAATAAAACGCAGTTAGCAGTCAGCGTTTGTCCTGTGATAAGTGTATGTCTCTCAGTCTTTGTTTAGTTTTGCTGTTTCATCCTACTTCGTACACAAAAGTGTTAACAAGTCCAAATATTCTGCGTGCCTGAACTCAGAAGCTGTGTTCTCAGTGGTAATGCCCTGGAGTAGTTTGACTTCACCAAATTAAAGAGAGAGCAAAGGATACTGCTTACCGGTCAAGGTGAAAGTGATCTCGGCGATGAGGATGGGTATTCAAGATCTGTTCGGGAGAAACAAAGTAAATGAATTGATTGAATGATTGATTGATTGACTGATTGATTGATTGATTGATTGATTGATTGATTGATTGATTGATTGATTGATTGATTGATTGATTGATTGATTGATTGATTGATTGATTGATTGATTGATTGATTGATTGATTGATTCCGTTAGGCTTTATGCTAGGAGCGTGCACAGGTATTCGGTGAGACAAATTTAGGAAGAAGCCCTTCCAAAATTACAATAATAGCGAACAACACAATGGCCACCAGCGTTTTGAGCCGGCACTTCGATTCCTTGGGCCACCCATTGCAGAAATTGTTCAACTGGAACGCCGGCCAGGTCATCGGATTCTTTGAGGGGACATTACCCCTACAGGCGACTCTTGACAGTTTTAAGGACGCAAACTTAAGTGAGCTGTGTGTCGTCGGTCACTTCTGCAATAGTATCGAATGAAACTTATTGTTGCTGCTGCACGTATTTTGCCAAATACGCTGTAGATTACACGCAACGCGCAGTGTGAGCTTACAAACGGTTCCCTCTTGCCTGCATGAAGTGGTCGCCGCGCGTTCCAAATTGAGCATTAGTATACTTCAGAACTTGCGCTCCTAGTGTCAGCTACGCAGAATTAGATATACCAGAGGTTCTTATTATAAAAATGGCGCTCCCCATGCATCAACGTCGCGCCACCAGACGTAGACCTGCATAGAAAATGCAACAACGGCTGCGGTACTTTGCCGTGATTCTGGAAGAACAATAGGCTATATCGACTCTTCCTTCCCAAGTCTTTATTTTCCTTTTTTGGCGCCACAATGTATTCATTAGATCCCAACCAACTCGCCCAGCAATAAGTTCTACTCAATATACACATCTTGGGTAAAAGCGTACGGCGAGGTTGAATCATGGTGTGGCAGTGACTAGCCTTACGTTAATTTTTGCGTAGCTAAAGGAACTGGTCAGGAAGTGAGGTTGTTGGGGCTCACTCCATGGGCAATAATTTGCGACTGCTAACGACATTGTAAATGAATAGACTGATAACGCCAGACATTTTAACTAGGGAGTCTCCTGACTAGATTACGGGGTAGCACGTTTTTCTGAAGAGATCATACGTGGGGCCGCTAGCAGCTCTTAGTCTCGACTGCGCAACCGCCTGCGTGATTCCCACGCTCTCTAATCTTCTTTCATTTTGGGGGGGGGGGGGGGGGGAGCTTCGCGCACGGCATTGTGTCCGACCAGCAGGAGCGAAATGTGAACAACTAGCCACCCCGCAGCGCCTGTACACTTTTTGCATTACTTCCTGCGTTCAGCACAAAAGATTCCCCTAGGGTGAATAAACCTGGTAGCAGAAAATTCAAGCAAGAAACAAAGGCGCCACGTCGGTGCACGAAAACGGGGTCACATGCTCATTGGAACTTGTAGCAAAGTGTACGCGCCAGTTCAGTAGAATGTGATTTGTTCTACAATTAGGAAGCTCCGGAAATCATCATCAGCACTATCAGCTTATTTTTAAGAACTCCCTATTCAGACATAAGCACTCTGCAGAAGTCTGCAATGACTCCCACCCCGCGTCAAGTCTACTACTCCTAAACCTTGAAATTTCTTAATCTCATATTTTCACCCGTTCATTTGCCGCCATCCACCACCTTTCCCTTCTCATGATGCGTCAAATAATGCATCCACACTTATCTGGTATACCGTGGTCAGAATATATAGCCGCGCAAAGATCTCCGGCGTGCATTAAGGAGTGTTTCTCTTTTTCTATATCTCGTTCCTTTCTCTTCCCAGTTATATTACTAGTGTTTTATTGCGCAGGTTATCTTATCAGCGCCTTACGAGCCTGCTGAATTTCACTTCTCTCTAAATCGCATAAATCCCAGCTAGAATACTATCTATTAGCATTTGCTCCCTCATTTGCAATGTTGTCTTTCCGTCTCCTAACAACGCGCCAATAATTTTCGATTCTGTTGGGGTAAGCTCCGCAGTCCTTAGGTTCATTTTTTTCTCGTGAACGTCGAAGCGCGAAGTCACCACTAGCAAGGCAAATTATGAAGTATATATAAAGAGATCGCGGTTCTCAGAATAGTTATTTCCGGTTTTTCGGTCAGAAAAATATTAAGGCTTTGAAGTTGACGCACACTTTTTCAACCAGAAGAATTAATGTTACCTCTTTCTATTTTGTTCTTAATCAGGTATGAGCGGGAGAACAAGTTTTCACTTCCGAAAGCTTGGGATAACCATGATAGCGGCTACATTGGGGCGTAATCATTGCTGCCTGCATGATGATGACATAATATAGCGGCGCACATTTTGTTTTTTATTTCTTAAGTATTCTCAGTAACATATAAGACAGCTTGTTTCACCAGGTTTTGGCAGCTCCTTAACTTAACGTTCATCTATATGATTCAATGCATAGGAGTTTAAAGTATATTTTGCACATAGTATTCGTGGAATAGTATGCTCAACCCTACAAACGACATGTGCTAGTAAATTCTTTCTGTTCACGTGGTAAGCCTGGCTGCTTTTATATCTGTCTTGCTCAACAACGACATGATTGTCATGGCTGCTAAACTCCAAAATAGCATCCGTGATCGCTGCTGCTGCCGCTAGTTTTGCTAACTGCAGTTTTTATTTTCAAGCTCGTTAGAAATGCGCTTAGCATGCACTTGCTTACGTTTAGGAAATAGGAAATATTCCAAAATATGGAGTGCTCGTATATATCCGAAAAAGCAATGCCACGCTAAATAGTGATGTCGTAGAACGTTGCCATGAAACAGCCCAATATCTTGCAGAAATTACATGGTTGAAGGGGAGGCAAGAAGTATAGGAAAGATCAATAAATCAAATGATAACAAAAACACGCAACAAGCAAAGATCCGGGGAAGAAAACACTCTACAATAGGCATTCTGTATATGAGGAAATTTTCTGACCAGGCTTAGTAGCCTGCATCTAAGACAAAGAAGAAAAGAGAAGGAAAGTTGAGACAAATAATTAAGTAGGAATAACCATTATTAAAAGAATTAGGAGCTAGTTCAATCCCGACGCCAGGTATTGGCACTCGCATGCAAGTGGGACAAAGGAAGCAACAAAGCCTTAAAAAAGAGAGGAGCAAAGCGATGAAGCGCATATTGAAAGATTGAGTTCGGCTATGCTACGCTCGTGTATGGCGAACTGCCCGAATTTCCGAGACGAGGGCAGCATTCTGCAAACATATTTTTCTGGAGCCAAAGGATTCTAAACGGAAAGTACGACCACGTGAAATATAAAAAGTCGACGCGGTCTCCCGGTGAGAAAGCGTAATTAAGACGGCAGCTGAAGTGGAGTGATAGCTATGCTCATAAAGTGATAGGGCGCTGTTCGTCAAGCCCAGGCATAGATTAAAAAGAACATGACATCAAGTTTTTTCTCAAATGACTGCTTTCTATGCGTCTTGCTGCGCCCACGGCCTGCGCATGCGCGACTAATAAGACATTCAGCTGCAGATGTGCTCCTAAATTTGAAAACCAAATACGCACACAAGAAAGGGCAACTTAATTTATGCTTCAGTAGTCTGTGCCAGCTTTACAAACGTTGCCATTACCACACTTTTTTTCTTGTTTTCGTCATGTGCGCGCAAGAAATAAAGCGTTAACTCTTTCTTCTTTTTCTTTTTCGATCATATATATAGGCCAATAAAGAAACCAATGCTAAACAAATAACAAAACAACGACCCTACTCCCTTTAGGAACAAAATCTCGCATCCGCAACAAGTTCTCACGCTAGTTAAGGCTGCATGAACAAAAGCAGTCTAGTAGCGGCAGCGAACATGTTATAAGCGAATGTAGTGAAACAGTCAGGTAAGCATTACGAACAAATATCTTGGTGAAATGGGCTTCTGGAGCCTAAGTGGCGAAGCTTTTCATTATCGAGTGCTGTTTTCAATTCGTCGGCTACCTTCACTAGTATGCGCACAATTCCAAGTGGCTGGCATTCATTGATTCACTCGTTTACACACAATCTGTTTCAGCTTCTATATGAGCAGTTGACGAGCACGAGCAACAATTCCCTTGTTCTTTTTTTTTTACAGGTTAAGATTTTAAGTAAATACATGTTGGTATTTCTTGAAGAAGACTGATTCTGTAGAACCATTAGAATAGTTAAGCTTTTAGTTTCTGTGTACTAGAACGCTGCATATTTCGTTCATCTATGGCAGAGTATCATGTGGGAAAGTACCGGTACATTTCTTTAGATATCTTAATACGGAGGACTGCTTCCCTCTGCCTCCCTTGTACACGAACATTTCGTGCCGATTTATTCTACACTCACAGGGACCTGCGATCGATGTACCCCAATGTTTTACCGATTCGAGAACGAATGGCGTTGTCAGCTTCAGGGCAACCCTATTTCTGCGAAGCATCTTCCCGAAATGGCTTTCCATTAAATCGGTCCCTCGAGATCTTTCCCGCACTCAGTGAGCCTTTTTCGGGAACCGTCTTCATCATCATAGACCTCTCGTGTTTTCTACTGCTTTCTTTTCCTTTGGCGATCATTCTAAGACCCTATTGAACAACAGATTAAACGGCTCAATAGAATAAATGACTTGCGCTAACCAAATTCTTGCAGTGAACATCAACTATACAGTATCACCTGCCTGCTTTAGATCTCTAATCAATACTGCCGCCTTCCCCTTTCTTAATGTTTCATCAATCTTATGAAGCGTGTTTATCCTCCAATTGTCAGTCTCATAAGTTAGCAGATACTCGAACGTGAAGATTGTATGCATTTCTTTTCCTACCATATTGTTTAGCTAGCGTTAGTCATTTGACATAGTGCGCCATGTGTGATCCATTCATGTTGGTTGGTCTCGAGAAATTTCGTTCTTATAGCCTGGGTTACTTGCTGTAGATGAGAGCACTGCTATTATCATTACTGGACCAGTTGGTTTATACATTGCTAAAGTGGTAAAAGATTCAAAACAATGCGATAAAACGACGGGACAGGTGCCCTGTTGTTCGGCACATCCTACCTTTTAAACCGCGAGAAAAGTACTGCTGTGCAGCTACCAGAGGCTGAGTATACAGAACACAAACTTAACTTCCCTTACCAGGCTAGAATAATGCCTGAGTCCGTGAAGTTCTCACCTTCGCAACATAGCCTTCAGGTCCCGGCGTCGCAGCACAGCTTTCTTCGTTCGTGCCAGCTACTCTCTGGAAATACTGTACATATAATCAAATGTCTACCATTTTCCAGGGTTTCTCTCTAAGTCTCTTCTGCATGCCAGAAATATCCACTCATGTTCTTGAATAAATTATGTGCTGAAATCTCCGTTTCGCCTTATAGCAGGCTCGCATGTGCTTCTTTTTTAATGCGAAATTGACAAATGGCCCACTGAGTGAAAAAAACCGGCGACCTCTGTAGCATCGTGAGTTCCTACTGGCTGTAATGCCACCTCACGAGCGCCGACGCCCGCTCGTGATGCTGGCTCTCCTTTGCTGGCTCGGGAAAAGGAGAACCAGCAAAGGTAACATAAGGAACATCTGAGACAGCAAAGGGAACGAAAGGGAACATCTGCTGCCCCGGTATTTCGTGATCGGGAAGAAGGCATCACCGGGACGCCACATCACCCTCGCTCTCGCTCTCGGAAGCCTGTGTTATCCGCCTGCTGCTTGACCGCGCAAGCTCTCGCCTGCGTTCTACCTGCGCCTCGGTAAGGCCAAGTCAAAACGCGCTCGCTTGCACGCGAGAAGTTCATAACTCGAAGGGCCGCTCAGCGACGTTAAATTGGACATTAAATTCACAACTCATAAGAAGTGCTTAGGTTTCTTCGCATATTTTCTAGGCCGATAGTTCGAAGTTTGGAGAGCGCGCCAATGCAATTCCTCATGAAATTGTAGTAACAAAACGCCCTGCTTGTATAAGTACACCTCAAAGGTGTCCTCATCGAATCTGCACCTTGGACTGGGTTTTCAGAGTACGTGCTCAGGGGCTTTGCAAAGTAGCAAGATATCTTTTGGGGACGTCTTCATTTCGCCCCTTGTTGTTGTGGTTTTACGAGGAGTGGTACAAAAGTTCCGTGTTAAAGTTAGAGAAACGCCGAAAAATTTGTCCAGTTGGCTGAGGTATACATGTGGTGACGTGCCCTGACTTCCAGAAAACCTGGGTCACGTTAGCCTAACGGTAGCTTTTCTGACGCCCTTCCTTTCCGCTCTTTTTCGCATTTCGGCAGTGCTCAGAGGGACGCTCCACCCGCGTTATCCATGGAATCAGCCGACCGTGAACGGTTTGATGATTAGAGTGGCATACAGTTGAACGGAAGGCATCGCTACCTTTCACCGATCCTCGTCCGATGTATAATGTAACGATCTCATTTTAACGCTATTCCTTTTCGCGCTTCGACAGTAGCCATAGAGGCACCTTCCACGTTATCAAAGGAAAATCCTGCGCTTAAGCTGTGGTTGATCAGACACAAAAATTTATCGAAAAAATTCTTACATTGTGCAAGCCCCATATTCGTACATACATTATGCGTAGATATTACGCAGAAGGCTATGTGAACAACTTTCGTTTGACCGCGATAAGGCCTCATGATCACAAAGGATGTTCAGGGATAAACCAGCGCACTATGATGGCTAGAATTCGGTTGCGCGCTTCTTTTCGGATAACGGAACGACTTATTGCGTTCAGAAAACATTTGACACTACTGCAGTCGAGATGCGTGGACTCGCGTTCACGATATTTCTTCGTTTACTTTCTTGTTTCATCCAGAAGAAACAAAGGCGTGAAAGAAAACTTCATGCACAAATTTGAATCACTAAGTTCTCCTGAACGAGCTCTATAGCTTATTCGAAAACCTATGTCTAAAAAAACTTTATAAATATATTAAAGCATTTTATTCGATCAGAAAACTGAGCGTGCTAAAAAAAAAATATTCTAAGCAGCTTAAGGCGAGCGAAAACAATATATGCCGCCAGTTCTACCTTCTACCTAGACAGCTTATTTTTCTTTAAATTTGGTTCTAGTTACAACGACATCGTCTGTATATGTTATGCAATTCGTGCTTCAGTGAGAGTGGCATCAAGAGTCCCTTTTGACAAAGCAACGGCATTGAACTGTACCCGTGATGGCAGTGTGCCCGTAATAAGACCAAGTTGTCTATTTACGGGTACGCACCCACCACTAGCGGTCTCATTTCACCCGCCTCGGTAACTTAGCGGATCTGTATTGCGCTGCTCAGCTCGAGGTCGCGGGTATAGAATCGAAATGGGAAATCGCTCGTGTCCTCGTGGTAAACACTAACGAATCCAAGGCGGTCCAAATTGTTCCGGAGTTCCTCACATAACAGCACGCCTCATGGTCAGTCTGTCGTTCTGGCAACTGAAACCCAAGATTTTTTTTATATATAAAGTCCACCATGGTTTATACCTATAACTCGATGCGCACTATTAAACCAGGCGACAACTTGCGCCAGAGCTGAAATTGCCGTGACTGACGTTGGGCGTATTAAGCGCTCTATATTTTCTTCAGCAACATGTTAAACGTGGTTATCCCAACCGAGCTCAGCACGTATTCGCGCACCGTTTTGTCTGCAACAGTTGCGCAGAAATGGTCTTTGCAGTGGGTACAGTGCATTGCTCTGCGAACAGGTAAAGTGTGAAAGCCCTTTCGCGCTCTGCTCTTCTATCGCTTAACGCTCTCAAAACTTCTTAACTGCTTAACTTCAAGGGTAACTTAATTACGACAGCAGTTTGTGCACTTTCCTTACACCGAGATTCGGCCGCCTAAGCAGACCATTGACTGCCGCTGTGTTCGCAAGCGGAGCGTTGATTATACAGGTGCGCATCCGAAGTTTGACTCAAGTTAGATGTAATCATCGCAGTTAATAAATATTAGACTGCACAGAAGTTTGGAGAAACTCTTTAACCACATTTACTGTAGAGCGCTCCCGTACTCAACCTTGGTTACAGCTTCCTAGAGTTTTTTGTGTCAGTGATTACGCGAAACTTCCGCCACGTCGCCCATAAAAACTGCATGCGTAATATTGTCACGGGCGAAACGACAGAGACAGACAGGAGCGCACGCCTTTACCGGAACCCGATAAAAAGAAAGTTCTACTCTTCTTCCAACCTTCGAGCATGTGTTTGCCACAGGGGATAGCTCATATGTCATGGTATGTCTCATTACCATGCTCCCCCCTCCCCCCGCCTACAGAGGCATCGTATCGATGCTGTGTATGAGGGTGAAAAAATGAGGGTTACGATATAAACCAAAGAAATTTATCACGTGAAATAACAATCTGCAGCTGTCAAAAAAGGAATGAAAGAAAGAGAGAAAAAAAAGTCGACACAATAAAAATGAACAAAAAAAGCAATAACAACAAAAAGAACGACGCTAAGTTGTCAGTGTAGTAAAGTGACCAGACGGTCGAGTCACGGCGCGAAAAATATATGGTTTGAGTCTTGCAACTTGAACGGCGTCAGCCGACGGGAGTTTCTTTAGGTACCTTCTGCGAGAGGCTCCTAGGTAGCGTCGCTGAGTCGCCGTACAACGTTATAGGGACCGAAGCAACGACGCAGCAACTTTTCTGACCGGCTGCGCTGTCGAACGGGGGTCCACATCGACACTTCATGGCCAGGATTGTAGGCAACCTCCCAGTGACGAAGGTTGTAGCGGCGTGCGTCTGCGGTTTGGCGACACTGAATACGGCAGCGTGCGCGTTCGCAGTGTCCCTATACGCAGTGTCCCTCGTCGGCGCAAAAGATGTTCACTGAAGAGTGGCACATATCCAAAAGCAAACACCCAGTGACCCAAATTAGCGAAAAGCGGCCTATTCCCAGTGGCACATGCCCAATGATACAAAATGGAATGGCTAAATTCAGAGCGCGAACTACTGGGACACAAGCTAAGGCACAAGAAAAGACAGGACACGGAGCTGTCCTGTCTTTTCTTGTGCCTTAGCTTGTGTGCCAGTAGTTCGCGCTCTGAATTCATCCATGCTTCCATACCAACTCGCCCATTTTTCATTTTTGACCAAATTGGTGTCAGGGAGGTTCTTTGAAGAGAGGCACATCCCCAGCTGCACATGCCCAGTACCCAAGTTGGCATGAAAGATGTTCTTTGAAGAATGACGCATACCCCTTGTCAGACACTCGATGACCCAAGTTAGCCCGACGGTCGGTTTCTGGCCGGCTCCCCTCAGCAGAGCAGCCCAATGCTCACTCCATTAGACTGTGGACTAACCATTGACCCAAGTTGGCGGGATAGCGGTTATAGATACATACAGGCAGATAAATAGCCATCGGAACGTACGTTAAGTATCCGAGGAATCCTAATCGCATTAAAAGTTCAAGTACAGAACAGTGCGTTATGGGGAGTGGCATTTCACAGTTTTAATCTATGTATCAAGGCACACTTGCTCAAAAAGTGTGCAACTTATCTGTGCACAAGAAATTATGGCGCATAATGAATAATTTGGGAACGTAACACCCTTAATTACTCTGGAGAAGCGTTACCTGACTAGCGGGCCCCACTGCTGACCTACAAGGAACGAAGAAATAAAGCCTCACTCTTTCTTAACAAATCCATCCTTTTTAACAAAGCCATGCAAAGCCATAAAAAAGTTACGTACTAGCTACTAATTCCGCAGTGGTCGCGCAAGTGCAACTCCAAATTTTCACCTAGAAGTCTAGCTATGAAGCTCTATCTTCTTAAACGAGACCATAGCAACCTTGGTGAACTTCGTTTACTCCTGACTGCACTTTCACTTGAAGTAAGCTACAAAAGTACAAGCTGCCTGTGTCTTTTTTCTTTTTGTTGGCTTGTTTATTTCTCTGTTTACATCATTTCCGAGAAAAAAAAGCTTTTCTTTTTCTCCTAAGCTGAGAAACATCGTTCGCTAAACAAATTTGCATCTGTTCTGCAAAGCTTTCGACAGAATAGGCTATTCTGCTCAAAGACAAAGCATTTATAAAAATGTGTTGCTCAAGAATAAACGCGCAAACTACACTAACTCTAAAAAGAGGGGGGATTTCGCCTGCGGGACTTATCGCGTGCATTCAGACAGTGCATCTTACCCCTTCGTTCAGATGCCTCAGGAATGATCTATGGCGGTCGTTGGAATGCTCCACGCATCTTCCAGGGAGAACATTTTTCTCGCCTTCGTGAGCGAATCAGCGTTGGTTTCGAATAACCATAGGAGGCGTGACCGGAATCAGTCAGGTGTGACAGCAGAGATGTCTGCTGATATTTTCCTGTGATCAGAAAAGTAATAGGAATAAGTAACAATAAATTAAAAGTATTAAATTCGAACAGCAAATACAAAACTAAACTCAACAACATACATTCTTTATTTGATGAAGGAATGTTTGTCAAGGAATTACCAGCCATAATAACTGATTTATGATCACGAACGCGCTTGAACGTAGCTTTCACTAAGTTATTCAACGCACATACTCCCATACGTGGCTCCGCTTAGGATCATTTGTCATCTTTGCGAGAGATTTTTCATGTTCAGGTAACTCTATACCCGGAAAGCACGCCGTTCGAAGGTTTGACAGCTTTTTTTTTTCTTTTAGTTCAATTCCTAGGTGGGATAGGATTCACTTAAATTTTGCGTTATATCCCTTGCTTAATATATCTTTAATCAGCGCCAGAGATTGCTTTGTAAACTCCTCTCGAGGTAGGCCACGATGTAATCGCCGTAATGCTGAGTTTGATTCCGTCAGCTGCACGACATATCCTGCAGAATAGGCCAGTAGTTTTCGCAAAGCCCCGGCGATTGCCGCGCTTTCTACTGTTGTAGACTGAACTGTGCGATCCGGGCATTCAGACCATGGCTACATCAATGGAGGGTACGCACAATTCAGCTGCGCAATTATCAGTTTGTACAAACTGATAACTGCATCAAATACCGCTAAAACGGATCCTCAGCAAAGAATAGTTGGCAGAGCGACGTCGTAAACGTACCGAAAAGGCTCGATAACGTTACGCGGCTACGCGAAAAGCTTTATTATACCCAAATAAACCCATGCTCTACGGCAGCTGCAAGTAGCCAGTGCCTGAGCTATCGGCAGGCAGCCATCTTCGATTCCTTTCGGAATGGGGCAGTCTCTGTCTATTCAGAAAGAAATTCAGTTTTGTTCGGCATAGTAATCCATTTTTAACGCGTACACGTCACTTGTAATGCGGTGAGTTTTCGTGGTTTTGTGACGTCGCGTGATAGACAGACGAAGTTGGCGCAGCCCAAGAACTTTTGACTAATAGCAGAGTGCTAATGGCGAAAAGGCGTAGAATAAAAAATAATTATTTTGCTTTTGTTTGGTCTAACCATGCATAAACAGCGTGTACACAACATATCAGACGTGGTGCTGTCATGATTTTCGTGACGTTGCTTGACAGACAGGCGATGTGGGGGGAGGGGAGGGGGCTCAGAGAAGCTTTTGACCAATCGCTTAGAGCTGATTGCAGAAATGGGATAGAAAAGTTTGGAATAACTTACGTCATAGCGCCCATGGCCACAGCTTCGTTTTATGCAACTAACAAGAGGCTAGTTTATGTTATTTCGCATAATATTATCTTTACACCGGGCGTAAATTAAATGTATCAAAATCAGCCCGGCTCTTAGATTTAACTAAGCAAATTTATATCTTTGAAGATACGGCCGCTCTAATACTGATCAAACTAGGCGGCTATATAAGAAAATAAAACAATCCAAGAATAGAACAATTGCAAGAATTTTTAAGATCATACGATTATTGGTCAATCAAGCAATAACTTTTAATATTAATGCCATATTGTAGCTTAAGAAAGACATCGATAAATGTCGCCTTATTAAGAGCGAAAATAAGAGTGCCTGAGGACCTTTACATTGCATTGAATAAATAAGAGCCAGAAACAGTAATCAAAAAAGACAAGAATATATGGCGAGCTGGATAGCACCAAGAGAAGACCAGAGCCATTATTCACATAACACTGTTGTGCTAGAATTGTTTGTAAGAGAACAGTTCAGCTAATCCTGATGCTTGACATATTACTACGAAGATAGCCGGGGAATGGCAATCAGCACTTACGAGATTAAAGCCAAGCAGAGCTGAAAACAAAAAAAAGAAAGGCAACAGTGAGAGAGAATAAATTTTCTTACATCAAACCATGCAAAAGAAATTTGTTGCTTCCTTTATCAAATTTGACTTTGTTAAGAATCTTTTGAAACTTCTTGATGTGGTTCAATAGGGCACACCAGAAGGCATCTCGGCAACGCTACTGGAAAGACTGAAATTCATAAAAATTGCAAAACGGAGGGTGACATTCTGCAGCAGCTTTGTTATTGTAAACTATGCGCAAACGAACCCAGAGAACAAGCAAACTAATGAAAAGGACATTGTCGTGTGTTTGCTTGTGCCTTCGCCCTTTTGCTCATCGCTTACGGTGAATACGTTAGGACTTGCCCAACTTGCTTGCAATCGTTCTTCAGCAGTTCTTTGAGCCGCAGCAAAAGGCCCGACCTTTCAGACCATTCGGAATTGTACTGCCAAGAACGAACAAAGATGCTGAGTATCTAGCTGCAATGATATGCCTAAATTAAAGAATACTGGAAGGAATGGCTCTGTAGTGCCTGCTGAGAGGGGGGAGATGAGAAGGCGTGTAGAGAAGAGGGAGGGTTGCACCCTACCATGGCCGCCGAAGACGAGATGCTCCAAAGCACTTCAATGGTAAAAGAAACGTGGCGTAGTTGAGGCTGATTGAGTGTCGGATATATTGCCTGGCACTTTCTTCCGTGCCCTCCTGAAGTTATTTGCACCCACTGCACGCATCGCTATTACAATAAAACCCAGGGAACAGAAGTTAACAAGAAAGAATGTTGAGAAACTGACTGACAATCAACAGGTCAAATTGAATAAAGAGCCAGGGCCCGTGCGTGAAGAGGCACACGGTGGAATGGGAAGGGGTTGCCCTGTGATTGCAATCGCCAAGTTTCTACACAACGGTCTACTCAGTTTGAAAACTTTGAATCAGAGTCAGGGACAGACAAAAGCACTGATAGGGATTGATTTTAGTTCATGAGCCAAGTAATGGAAAATTGCGAGTATGATGGACAAATTCGTTAACACAATTCATCGCTGTTCTTCTTGTTCCTTTCATCAGCTTTTGTTTACACTTCGTCAGAACGTAGCCACAGTGGCTTCTGCAGTACGTTTTAAAATACCCTCAAAATACTGAGTTATCGTTATAACTTTAGGTTCTGCATGTATATTGACTTTGTATGAAGGCTCAGTGAAATGTCATTTATTAGGGAGATAAAACGAGAGTAGTGCTCAAAGCCAATATATTATACACAGAAAGGTGACTTTTCACTGAGCACACAACACACACAACATATTGCTTCTCGCTTTGTTCACTCTAGTAAAGTGAATGAGCAGCACAGAGGAAAACTAGATCACGAAGATGCCGAGAGAAAGGCTAGAATGGCACAAAAGAAAATTGTAAATAACAAGCGGATCACATTTATCAAGCCTGCCTCACTGTCTCCTCCATTATTGATCTTGCTGCTCCTCCTGCATTAGTACCTGTGACACTATGACACCAGTCAATACGAACAGGCCCAGATTTACTATCAAGTCAGAACATACTCACTTTTCACTGCGTATCGGTGCAATCTTTTCATATATCTTGACATTAAAGTCCTGGTCCATCATATAGCTTTCTCTACCAATTGTTCCGTGAATGCGATGTCACTGCTTTTTCGGTAAATACTGTAAATGTGTTTGCAACATTATCCGTCGACACACATTTTCTCGATACTTTCGATATACCGCAAAACAGGTTCGGTACCTTCTGAATGAACGTTTCTCTCTGAAGACATATCAGAAAATATATACAAGCATATATATATATATATATATATATATATATATATATATATATATATATGCTTGTATATATTTGTATTGTATTGTATTGTATATATATATTTGTATATATATATATATGTATATATGTATTTGTATTGTATATATATATATATATATATATATATACATATATATATATATGATATGTATTCTCCCCACATTAACTGTATAACCAAGAAGGCGTTGAGAAAATTGGGTTTTCTTAAAGGAAACTTATGAGATGCAACTAAAGAATGTAAATTAACGGCATACAGATCACTAATAAGGCCTCTACTTGAATACGTGTCGGTAGTGTGGTCCCCACATCATTCCAAAGACATAAACATGCTTGAATCTGTTCAGAAAAAGGCCATAAGGTTTATATCTAATCGTTATGATCGCCACTTCTCACCGACATCACATGCTACTAAGTTGCTACTAAAGCCTCTGGCCCATAGACGTACTTGTGACCGTGTTGTTCTGCTACATAAAATTGCTCATGGGAAAACTTGTGTCAATGTACCTATTGTTTTCACTAACTCTTCTTCTCGGCCCACCAGAAGAAGTCATCGTCTTAACATTGTTCCTTTGAATGCAACGATAGATTGTTTTAGGTTTTCCTTTCTTCCGCATACAATTGCGATTTGGAATGGCCTTGAGGGGTCCTTGCGCGAGTTATCAAGTGATGTATTTGCCAACCTATTGCCTAATTATGTTCATTAATCAACTAGCTCTTCCTGATATTGTTTTTTCTATTGTTTGTTTTCTTTTTGCCACTCAAATGTATTCTTCAATTGATTGACATATGCGTTCACTCACTCCTGCAATATCTTGCTATGCAAGATGGCAGTATATTAAATAAATAATAAATAAAAATTTGATGCACCTTGGACGGTGCATCAAATGCATCGTGTACATAGATCAGCCTAAATTCAATATACAACCAGAGTAGCGAACTCTCTATCACCGTCACACTTTGCTTGGTGCGGCGCATATTCATTCTGTGTGCATATTTGTCTTCCTTTAAGCCATCAGCCCTCCTCACAAAATAATACTACATGGGAGTCCTCCGTCACACTTCAAGGCATAGCATTCGTAGGCTTTGGAAATCATCAGCATTGGGAGGCTTCAAACGAGCCTCGAACAGTTGAAACACGCAGGCCGCGTGCTGCAAAGAACACCGAACGTGTTTGAGATGGTGTCTACCACCGGCGCTTGATATCCTGCCGTATTGACAACGCTGATCCGGCTCCGTGACAGGAACTGTGCGCCCTACAACTTTGGTCTCTGACACGTGGCAGGTGTCGGACGAAATGCATATACGATGTTTCCGTGCCTCTCGCTTACCGAGAGGTCCCACGTAAAAACCCTAGCAATTGCATCGGTAAGGCCCCCACATGGTTGCACAAATTAGGCACCCTCTTCATCGAAAGCTGCAACATTCAGAGCGTCTCATGGCACATAGCGAGGTTGCTCATGTTATGTGTAACATGTGGCACTAGTACAGTACTGAGCAGGTAGAAGGGTTGATAAATTTAATTATATTTTTTTATGGATTTTGGAAAGTCGTTTAGTCAAGGAGGCTGTGCCAAAATGGCCAAGGAAAAGTTTGTTCATGCTTTCTACAAATATCACTATTTCATTTTTAAAATTTTTTGCGTATGCATCCCATAGACCAGTGTGACTAGTACTAATAGCGCAATAATTTATGTTTGATTTCAGCTATTGTGCTGCGCTTTTCTCGAGCAAAACGGGACATAATGTTAGCTGTCTATTATGGAAAGAAAACAGAAAGATGCATCCTGTCACAAAATATTGAATGGGACCGGAGTCAACCTGACACGTGACGTTGTCGCAGTAAGTTCATGTCACGGCACGTGCATGTGTCGTTGCGCCGAACAGTGAATCAACACCATATACAGCGCGCGCCTTTAATGAAAACCAACAGAGCAGGCGTGGTAGCATAGCATGGCTGCCGCCCTTTCATATTCCAAGCATAACTACGCAGAGTGTCCCAGCTAACTTTAGCCAGAGTTTAAAAAATATGCGAATGCCGCGTGGCAGAAGAGAACAAAGGTAATGTTGTTTGCCGTCGCTTGGAGATACTCTAACTATACATTTGCTTTCATTTCGCCTATTTAGATAATTAGTCTTAATCAATTAATTGACTTCTCAAATGTTATAATTAGATTAAAAGTGTCAGTGAGAAAATTTTAGAGCGACATGAAGAAGTCGCCGTTACAGCTTTCTGTTGCTCAATACGTGATACATAATAGTGTTTCCGAGCGCGAAAGAAGTCCGCAAATGCACCCAAAATTGCCGCGCGACCATGGTCGCTCGAGGCACTTTGCGTGTATTCGTGGGCTTCCACGCTCGGGAAAACGCTTTTTGCTCTACAATTTTCTGAATTACACTTTTCATCTGACTATAATATTTGAGAAGTTGATTAAATAGTTAAGACTAATTATCTGATTAGGAGGAAATTAAAAAAAATAGGTTGAGTATCTCCAAGCGATGGCAAACGACAATACCTTGGTTTTATTCAGCTACGTGGCGTTCGCATATTTTTAAGCTCTGGCTAAAGTTAGCCGGGACACCCTGTATATGCGTTGCAAGAAACCACCATGGTTGCACGGCTGATTGGCTTCAAACGTCCATAATAAATTTAGAAACTTGTGTTCATACAAGTGTTCATCGATTAAAACTTACTGGGACCCAAACATTGTGGGACAACACCGTAAAGTGTGGCCAGAACTGAAAATGTCGCCTGATGGGAGGATCTTATAGGGGCACAGGAAAGAGAAGAAAGCGTAGAAAACAGTTCAGTTGAGGGTTCGCTTCCGAAGGCTGGCTGTGTAACGTTATGCTACAGGTATTCTTCTTCCTACTTGCTAGTAGGCCTTCGTGCTTTCCGTGGTAAACGCGTATTGACGTCCAGTTGAGAAGATAAATTTTAAGATAACAAGCGGGAGTGATTAGCACCTTTTTAATAAATCTAGGGCTTAAAAACTTTCACTGGCAAAGTCACACGTGACGGCAACGTGGCTGTACATTTCGGCAACGGACGCAGGCAATGCCCAACTACGACCATCGGTTTTCTTTCTTTATTTTTTAATCTTAGAATTATTTGCTTTGTGCGTGAGCTTACGGCTTTAAAAGTGCAGACAATGTTTTATTTACGAGGTGCTTACGCGAAGTACTAAGGATTGAAGTATGTAAATTATAGTCTGGGTCAACATGTTTATGGTATGGTATGGTATGGTATGGCATGGTAAAACTTTATTGAAGTCCTGCAGATCGTGAGTCTTCATGAAGCGGGCCGCTCCCACGTGGGAACTGGGAGGCCGAGCCTTTCGGCCGCATCGTGGGCCTGTTGGACAGCCCAGCGTTAGTCAGCCAGAAAAGGGCCGCGGAGAACCGCCTCCCATCAGGCTGAGCTGTTATCGATGATTCCGGTTATGGGCCGTTAATATTTTTAAAACGCTGACTCGTTACCAGCACCAAATTGATACTCGTGCTAAATTTATGGCCAGCCCTAATATGAAAAGGCAAAACAGAGAAAAGCCAACCGAAAATGAAAATATTTTAAAAAACTTCAAGACGTTTCGGCTTCCGTACGGACGCCTTGTTCACCTAAACCCTGACGGTCAGTGAAACGTACTGATGAACTTGAGTTACAAACTATTGGCCGAACGCCTGTCGTAGATTCGTCAAATCTATGGTTCGATGATAATTCGTTTGGTCGAAAAGAGGCATAATAAAAAGGTGAAACAGAGAACCGCCCAGGAAAAATGAAAAGGTTTAAAAAACTTCAAGACACTTCGGCTTCCGTACGGAAGCCTTGTTCAGAGGCCAGTACGTTAAACCAGCTTTTTTTTTTTACTTTTCAGAAGCCACTTCCGCACGGAAACCAGTTTTCTAAACCTTTCATTTTCGGGCGGCGTTTCTCTGTTTTACTTTTTCATTATGCCTCCTGCCGGCCAGACGAATTATCGTCGAACCATCGATTTCAGCACTAATATATCGAGTAATAGCCGGTTAATGTGAAAAAGGTGAATCGCTTAAACTTTCCACGTGTTTTTATTTACGTTGTAGCCAATTTTCGAAAACGTTGGTTAGCAGCCGCACCCCTGACAATGATGCTGCACTTTATTGTGTAGCTCTGCACATAAAACTGCGAAGGCTGATGTGGTTATCCCAGCGTGTCTGTATGGGACTTGCGCAGGTGTTTCCCTATAGTTTGCTTAAGAGGCGTCAATTTCTGTTGTTTGAGGACCAGGAGTACTCTCAGTGCTAAGGCAGTTCAGAGAATGGTATATGCTGAAGGTCATTTATATTATTGGCTCTAAATGTATTTTACGACTGCCGAAGCCGTTAGCTAGCGTGACTTGGATTTAATTTTGTACAATCCATTGAAAGATTCATACATCCGGCACCTGCGTTGAGGATGAGTTCAGTTTTAACATTACAAGAAATGCAGCACAGCACGTTACCCGTAACATTTATTTGTTGTCGCAGTTACTTAAGTTAAGCAGGATATTAAGCTTGGACGGGCCTGTGCTTAAGGTTTCTTTTGGCGTTGGCCAAATCCTCACAAAGCACCGTGCTTCGGCTTATTTCATATAGAAAGCCATATCTAACGTTCGTCAGATGTGTTCAGCATACGTCATTGTCATTAAGCTTATATTCAACGATATATTACCTAAATTTCAAATCAGATTTTTCACCTACGTTTTGTTCCGGAACAGCGCTTTCCGTTTCAGGCCCTAGCACTATTCCAGTGCCGACAAGACATTGATGTGGTGGAAGACTTCTGTGCTATGATTGCGGGCCAGCCAACTCGCACAGGTTCGCTTACATCGAACCATAATCCAGATTCATGAGATTCACGAGCTTCACGCATGGATCTGCCTTTCACAACGCAAGAGCTTGACGCGGTGTTCGCCCTATGTAATCGGTCGCCGTCGCCTAGTCCGGATGACATATCTTACCGTATGCTGTCACCTTGGTGAACGGGCACGAAGTGCGCTCCTTGATATCTATAACGAGTCCTGGCAGGACGGCAAAGTTCCTCAAGATTGGAATATCAGCCACCTGGTACCGCTTCTTAAGCCTGGCAAGCCTCCCTTATAGATTACTTCATACCGACCAATTGCGCTGGCAAGTTGCTTTGGGAAGGTAATGGACTTCAGTGGTACCTCGCCAGACTTGAGTGGTACCTCGAACATTACGAAATCTACCCAAACGCCATGGCGGGCTTTCGACGTCACCAATGTTCTATCGACAACGTAATAGATCAGGTAACCGATGTTCAACACCAAAAGACGTGTAAGATATTGTCTGTCGCAATGTTCTTAGATATAAAGGGAGCCTATGACAACGTTCTTCATAACGCCATACTTGAAGCTTTGGAATCGGTGGGCGAAGGTGGTCAATTATCTCGTCGGACACGCAGTTATTTACATAGGCGGACTCTATTTCTTAACACTGAAGCTCGCCTAATCTCCCAACATTACACGCACCATGGAGTTCCCCAAGGCGGTGTCTTGAGTCCCATGCTTTTAAACCTTGTACTCATTAGTCTCGTGGAATGACTTCCGAACACAGCTAAAGTATCAATGTATGCCGACGACATCTGCGTCGGCATCTGGTGTGACACGGCAGCAGGTAAGCGCAAGGCTTAAAAAAGCTGCGACGGCAACATCGACGTACCTAAATGAACAAGGCCTCAAGATATCGCCAGAAAAATGCGCATTGGTCGCGTTTAGCCGAAAGCCAATGGGATCATACGATGTCTCTACTGACGGTCAAAGCATACCTTATGTCAGGACACACCGATTCTTAGGCGCAATCATTGATCGTGACCTGTGCTGAAGTCCTCATGTGGCCTACCCAAGGTAGCGCCTGACGCTTGTTTCTAATGGGTTCAAGTTTCTTAGAGGAAAAGCCTGGGGTACGTCAGTACATACACTGATGCAACTATACAGGACGCTCTTTCTTCGGTATTTGCGATACAGCTTGCCTGTGCCGACCAACACCTGCAGAACTAATATTCACACACTCGAAAGCGTCCAGGCCCAGGCACTTAGAGTGTGTCTTGGATTGCCGCGGTGCTCGTCAACAGCTTAAACAATTGCAATCGCACCCGATTTCCCATTCAAGAACCATATAGCCATGCAAGCGCTCAGAGCACACGTAAGACACCTTGTCCGCGGCCCTGACCATCACCTAGTCTCACTGCCAGAGTATCGACCACGTGCCTACTTTTGTCAGACAGTCCTGCCCTATCGTGCATAACTTCCATCAGCTCCAGTGAGAGTTCCGTTTCCCCTATGGTTCCCCTATGGTGCATGGCTGAAGCATAAGTTCGACCAATGGTACCAGGAATACTGCCACTGAGATGCCTCAGTGCGCGGGAATAGCGCGTAACAAAACGAACAAAAGCACAACTCTCGTCTACAGCACTCAAGCAGCTTTCACTGCTCTTGCTGTACAAGACATACGACGAGCATCATCATCTATATACTAATACTTCAACCGCGGTGAATGAGTCTGCAGGATCAGTGATCGTTCCTACCAAAAACCTCGAGCGGGAAGATTCAACTATCTCACTAGACTACATCGACTGCCGTAGAACTCGCAGCTATTCGTTGTGCACTTAGCGTAATTTCTGATGAACTGCCCAAGAAATGCAGCGGGTTCAGTGACTCGAAGGCTGCTCTTCATTGTTTAGCTTCTGCCTTACGCCGGGAACACGACGAACAACTAGTTCTAGAAATCAGACTGCTGCCTCACCACCTCGTCGAACAAGGACACGACATCACATTAACCCCATTAGTCATGAATTACGATCCACTGTCGAGAAATGTGTGAAATTTACACAATTTTACGCCAAGGTGCTGGAGACTCCATAGGAAGTAAGTCATGGTGGGAGAATGACTCCGTGCATTCTATATATTGACCCATCATAATTACATAGTAATTAAATACTCATTTATTGTACAGTCAGTCATGCTACAACTGTTCATTAGGAATATTGAATAACCCACTTAAATTACATGCACAGGTTAATTATTGGGTTGCAAGCATTACAACCGGGAAAAAGATCTCGCAATAAACACCAAAACGCCACACTACAAACGTCCCGTCAAACACGGCAGTGCCTTCACCAAAGCGGTCGTCTGAAGTAGTACATCTCACTCAGAAGTGAAATGCTTGTACTTTACGAAAGCAGAATGTTCAATTTACTCAAAGGTTAATGTTCGTTGTCTGTTTCTTGCAACCACTACACAGAAATGTCAAAAATAAGTCACGTCCACAAATGTGTACGCCATAACTGAAGGGGTTAAAGTGGATTCCAAGCCACTGTGGCTTAATGGGGAATGAACATGCCGATGCAGCAGTACTATATGCACATGAGGAGGACTTGAAAGGCTCCGTTCCATTGTCAACAACAGACGCAGCAATGAAAATTCGTGTGATTGCAAGTGAAGCGTTAAGATTTTTATGGAACACACCAAGCTTGAAGCACACGCGTCTACACCGACTGGACCCGTCCCTTCGTCTTCGACCCCCATTAGGACTCTCTCGTCTCGAGACAGCAGTACTTTGCCGATTGTGGCTTGGTGCCGCTTTCACAAGATCTTTCGCCTTCTTAGTCGGTATGGACGAGCGCACGGCTTGCAGTCATTGCGGCAGCGAGGACACTATAGAACACGTAACTTCTCACTGTCCTTGATACAGCGCGCACCGGCTGTGTCACTAGTGGCCGTTTTGCACGCTTTGACGACAGGCCACTTTAAGAACAGTCTTGGAATGCCGACATGAACTATCGTCGCACCGAAAGTCGGTCAAGGCTTTATTGACATTTATACGTGGCAGTGGCCTATTAGAAACACTATAGTTATCCCATCCCGTCCCCCCCCCTTTTTTTTTGCGCCTTTCCTTTTGTCCCCGCTTTTCTTTCCGTATTTTCTTCCCCTTTACCTTCCCTTAGTACAGGGTAGCAAACCGGAGGCTTTAACTCTGGTTAACGACCCTGTCTTTCTCTCATTTGCATCTCTCTCTCTCTCTCTCTCTCTCACTCACCTTACAACGAGGTTCGTAAATTCAAGCCAACTTGTATAAGTGGCATACTTTGCCTACAATGCCTTGCGTTTATGCTTTTTTTGCAATTCATTTGGTGAACAATAATTTTCCTTCGCATTCTGCATTCAAGAGGAAAGACGTACCCACTCACATAGACTGAAGATAGAACACAGCCAACCACCTGATTTGAACTTCTACAATTACGAACCAGTAATATAAGCAGAATAGCCTAACCTCTCCGTACCTGTATTTCGGCGTTGTCTGCCTTCTCTATTTATACTAGAAGCACCTTGCGTACATTTGAAAATAAATAGACAAAATATATTGCGATGTCTATAGTTCCTGGTATGTGCAGTGCGCTGTTCTATTTCGAAAACTTCACCGTAGAGGCCGCTTTCGGGTCGGTGACACGCCCCAGTGATTTCCCGCGAGATCACATGCCGAATCCTATAGCTAAACCTTCAGTTCTCCTAGCGAGCGGCGATAATGAAGTACCCCTTAGAGGCCTCGAGCTGTCATCACACCTCACTTCTGAATGAGCGTAGATGAGCGCAGCTCCTAAATCAGCTCCCCGTTAAAACTGTAAATAACATTGATCTACCGCAGTAAGTGAACAGAGGCTTCTTATCGCCCAACTCCTCGGAACACGCCGGCTTTAGGAGTATTGAGTCACTGATTCTTTTCTATTGATTACATTTCGTCGTGCCAAATTTCTATCCAGACGAAGCGAAATTCTCCGTATATATTTTCGTGATTGTCTGTCCCTCCTGCAGCAGCAACTTGTTACAGGTGCCCAGTGGTCCTTCAGGATAGCTGAGCGAATGAAGAGCTAGCAAATGTTTATGTGCCGGCAAAAAAGAAAATTATTGCTCTCGGATCTCGACCTCTCAAACGGGTTTACTATGAGTGGTGGATATTGCGTTCTTGTTTATGTCGTTCCTCAATCGAAGGTTGAGAGGGATACGAGAAGGTGTTGCAATTTACCTTGCCTTTCATTCGGGATTTTGCTAAGGAATATCTTGATACACTACCCGCAAGCTGGTTCTCTAAACATGTTGTATGAGTGCGGCTCGCATTTGGTTTCAAAAAAGAGCGTGGTATATTTTGGGAGTACCCGAGAAATATAAAGTTGCTTATGCTCATTTTATACAAAAATTTCAGCTGATGGGGCCCAGCCAAGTTTCACTCTTTCCGCGCGAAGCCCCAGCAATAAAATGCTTCTCCTTGATCCATACCCTCCCGACAGTGCAATACTTTGTTACTGTTGTGAAAAAACTACGTTGCGCTTCTCATACATTGTCATAATTACAACAAAGTATAGTGTTTAAATATGCGCATCATGAATATGCGCGTGATGAAGTATGGTTAATGGCGCTGCTGTATCGGGAAAAAGTCTATGTTGGCACAATATTCCTGCCTTTGTTTTGAAATCTGTGGAAGAAGGACAGGATCTTCTGATGGCGTTCCAAAACTTACACCTAACCAGCCACACTTCAGCGTAGAGGGGACTTTGTCACCATTACGTGGCCGCAGGCATGATGCAATAGTTGTCTATGCTGTACTATGTTCTGTACCCGGAACTAGTATGCCGTTGATTGGCTCTGCAGACCGCAGAGTTATTCTAGCGGGATTCCTGGACTGGCAAATCAATAATCTCGGTCACTGAAAATAATAATTATATTAAACATTTCATATTGCATCAAGTTGCATGATGAGTCTACAGTAAACATTCCTACTCGTATTGTTCGCACCCAGCTTCGCGCCATCTTAATTGCATCTGAGAACCTCGGCTAAAATGTCATTCTTGCCTTTACGACATGCAGTTTTAGTCGGTGTCCGGTAGAAGCCTTTTTAATGCTCACGCGGCCCTGGCGACTCCTGTCGCGTAAAAGTTTGAAGTCCATTCGCGAGGTGCATCTTGACTACGTGACCAGCAATTATTATGCACGGGCCGTTTCAAAGCGTACATATCTCACACGTTGGGCATTTCTGCGGTGAGGTCCAGCTCCAGCTGGCAACTCGCGTTCTCCTCCTTCTGAGAGTGACTGCTTGGCTGACCATCCCTGGAAGACAAATTCCGGAGCCTTTCTTTATGTAAACGCCGTCGTTGCTTCCACGTAGTGCACAGCCAAAAAGGACGGTTCCTTTATCTTTGCTGAGGCCGCACCACACACTACCTCTTTATCGTATTGAAGGTTTTTTTTTTCCACTGTCAATTATCGAGGAGCACTTTCGCTTCCTTAAGGTTCTCGAGCGCGTCACCAAGGTACACATTGGATGCGACGAGACAAAGTAATGCAGTTCTGTCTGGCTTAGGCTTACAGTGCTCGTCGAAGTAATCTATTTAACTCGTATGGGTATGCGATGTATTTCACAAGAGCGCATACCAGGCGATCTCTTATGTGCAATTATTCTTCTCACCGCTTGTCATGGAACAGAGCATTCAGTGCTTTTCGCTCGCGGCGCTGTGGGTACACTTTATCTGCCCCAAAGCTGTCTAGGGTGCGCGATGATAAAGAGCAGTAATCTGGAATAAGGACGGACTACTTCTCAGGTTTACCCGCTTCATTGTTTACTACCTTTTACCCGCAGCAACAAGACTGGTAGACTCCAACAACGCAGTTCCCTCGACCTTTCATGGAAAAAAAAAAGATTGCTGCCGGGTTATCCGAGTGAGGGTGGTTATACATACGTGCCCACTACGCTACAAATATGAAAGTCACCTGGGCCGAAAGTATGGTGCTTCTTTTTCTCCTGAGGTGCGCAGACGCTAGACACCGGATCCTTCTAACGCTACTTCCGCATCGTGAAAGCTTCTGGAGCGGCTGCTCTCAGCTGAGTTGACATACGTTATTTCGTTCTTGCTGTGCGAACATGAGACCTTTATTAGGGACTGGCACGTCGGCAGACGTTTTAGTGTTTTCTTTTTCATTGGTAGCAGTTATTGGTGCGGTGTCCAATATTCGTAGCAAGCTTTGTAGGTGTGGTTATCATATTTCCTATTATGTTTTATAAGCGCAAACAGGCTTCCGACAGAAAAGCTATTTGTCCCATACGAAAATTCCTTCCCGAGTTCACGACAGGTAAGCTATCGTGCAAGCATCAATGCTGCCGTGGTCGTCATGTCGGCATCGTGGCGCATTTGTTCTCTATATCGTCGGAATCATGTCGTTGTCGACACGCATGGGGATTTTGACCTCACTATGGCTGGCACCCACACTAGGGGATTAGCCAAGAATTGTGTGCCTCAACTTTTCCTTAATGTTTTGAAGCGTTACATATTTCATTCTTTTGGTTCATTGCATGAAACCACAAATGGCATCAAAGACGTCCCTGTTGCTAAAACCCAGAGCTGAGGCACAGAAAGCATTATTTCTGATGTTAAGATTAAGCCGTCGTCGAACGTCATCGCTCAATTAAATTCTGACGTGTTACGAACCAAAGCCACGATTTCATTATGAGGCACGCCATAATGGTGGACTACGGATTAATTTTGATGCGGCTGCCCCGACCGGGATTTGTGACCGCGACCTCTTGCTTAGCAGCACGACACCATAGCCGATAAGCCACCATGGCGGGGAACACGTAAGATGCCTTGAGCGCCCAGTCACGCGGCAGTTTTGCCTGTTTTCGTAGGCTTCTTTCATGCTCTCAAAAACTTTTATATAGCAGGTATTTAGCGACAGAAAGCTGTATCGCGAGTTTGTCATGTTACTCTCCAATTTTCTCATTGACACTCTTTAGTTAACTATTATAATTGAGAACTTCATTAATTAATTAATCAATGCTAATTATGCGACTTGGAAGAAAGAAAGATAATCTATCTTCAAGCAACAGCAAACGACATTACCTTGGTTTTGTCCAGCTACGTGACATTTCCATATCTCTAATGTGCGGCTCAAGGGGAAGCACCCTATATAGATATTCAAAAAAGATTGAGGGCAATGGGGAATAGCACAAGAGTAAAGAGAGAAAGAGAAATCCGAGCCAGCAGACCATAGGTGTTTAGAAAAAGCGTTTCCAATAAGGAAAGCATCGTAAATACATAAGCGGTCTTGAACAACAAGAAGTCGCTTGGTTATATGGTTTTACTTTGTTACACTGAATAAGCGGTCCGCATTTTATTTTTGAGTCATTTCCACAATCCTGATGCTGCTGACTGTAATAGTGCCGTTTAGCTGTTTTGAAAAGAAAGGATAATATAGCCGAATAGTTTTCATAAGGTAACTTTAGTTTGCGAATGCTCATTAACTGCCGTTAGAGGTGAATGAAACAATTGAAGCTCGGTGCTTCCAAGTAATACGCAAGAGCGCTGATTTGCTGACGTTGAGGCTCATCTGCCAGTCGTAACATCATTCAGTTACTCACTT
Organism: Dermacentor andersoni; assembly: GCF_023375885.2. Lineage (NCBI taxonomy): Eukaryota > Metazoa > Arthropoda > Arachnida > Ixodida > Ixodidae > Dermacentor > Dermacentor andersoni. Next base: position 62,042,117 of record NC_092817.1, on the reverse strand, counting down.
AAGGGCCTTATTTAGGGTTTTATGGTTCTTTGGACAAGTTAATTTGTTGGTATAATATATAGTCGTCAGTAAAAAGTCTTATTTTAGTACTCGCGTTTCGAGGGAGATCCATAATGTAGGTCAGGAACAAAATAGGGGCTAGAACGCTCCCTTGGGGAACGCCGGAGGCAACATTTGTAATTTGTGAGCGTTTGTTGTTAACCCCTAGGAATTGAGTTTGGTTAGTCAGGTAATTTTTCACTCAGTTGGTAATGTGAGATTCCCGTACGGTCGATGCAAGCTTCGTAATTAATTTTGTCAAAAGCATTCGCGAAGCAATAGCAAGTACGGACGGACGGACGGAACAACATGCTCTTCATCCAGGATTCTGCTTTGATTTAGTTGCCGACTTCATCAAGAATTACGTCAAAATAAAGAATACCGGGGTGATGGCTTGACAGGACGTAGACCTGCTAGCAAAAGAAATATAAGACAGCGAGTCTCAGCCTTTTTACGGCACCCATCTTAAATTGAAAAACGCATCAGCATGCTTTCGTTGTCATTTCTTTGCAAGAATGAGATCGTTTTTGCTTGTTTTTCTTTAGAATATGTCTTATTGCTTCATTCGTGGTAAAACGAGTGCGTGATGGAAGGCGCTAATTAAGTATAACTTGAAGCAGCGCGAAGAAAACGCGGAAGGAACCGAAAACAAGCACAACCGGACGAGCGCTGATGTGTTTGTTTTCGGTTGCTGTCTTCGTCTTCTTCGCGCTGCTTCAAGTTATGCACGAGATGGACCAACTCGCCGAAATGAAGTTGTCGCTAATTAACTCTCGTTCTGAGTGGCATTTTTTCGCTGTTGCTTCGCTTGTCCCTCGCTGATTACGTTGTGTGGCGGCTGGCTGCATTTAACACAATTTTCTGCATGAATAAAGTGACATCCTATAGGTTTAATTTATAGGTTCGACGGAACACCTCCTCGGCAGTTTCAAACATCGCTATTGAAAGCAACTCAGCGACAACTGTAATATAAACCAATTCAAACGTCTCGGCCCATGTGCACTTCTGGAAGCGAAGGATCGAAATGGGACTGAAACCGTCAATGCGTGTGTTCGGCATTAATATGAAATAGTAACCTAACAGTCCTGTCGGTGTGGATTGTCCCCTCGTCTGTTTTTCGTCGATCAATGTCCTTCGACAATATTGCACGTTTTGGTTCTACACAAATTTGACCCTGAGCCCGTCCGCACGCTTAACGTGATGCGTGTGAGTCTTCTTCCGCGTGAATTTAAGAAGACTTATCCTTCAAGAGAAGCATCGCTTTCGCAAACGTTTTCAACACCAACATAAGAGAAATTTTATGTCACCGTAATGAGCTACAGCTACTGTCCTCCTGTCTCTCATCCACTTAGAAGAAACGTTAGATATGACAAGGCAGTACTTTCAGTGCACTGAGCTACAGGTAATATGGCGTCCTAGAAGCTTGCACAGACTTGCACTTTTTTTTGTCGGGTGCACTATCCACAGTCATTAAAGAACTCACATTAGTTTCACATGCATACTGACAACGGTAGGCTGAGTAAGCGCACATATTGCAAGGGAGGCACGCAGGAACAAATTTTGTAGTCTGCGCACTGCGACACCTTCTCTGTAGACTGTCTCGTCTGTATTCATGAGAGCATCACCTGACATTGTGCGCACCCCCTAAGCAGGAGTCGTATACTCTCATTTCATCCGCGCCTTTATCATAACGCTAGGCTAGCATTCTATTGGAACTTTTTTGTTCCCCTTTCGTTTTTATTTTATTTAGAGCTGCGTGTGCCACTCGCTACACAACCGCATAGCCTGGGGTTATACAACTCGCTAGACGCACCTGACTTGCACCCCAGCAGAATAAGCTTTTGTTCAGAATATCAGTCTCAATATTCCGCACGGCACCAAATCTCCTCTTACCTTCAATTCCTCTTTTTTTTTTCGTGCTTTTATTTGTCTCTTATTCAGTGTCCATCTCGGCGCTTTTAGCCTGACAACGTTAAAACAGGGTACATTTGAGTCCCTGTCGCAGTATAATCTAAGCACATGACGTTACTGCACTTCCTGCTCAGAAAGTGACAGTTGTGTAATAACTATGCTTACAAAAGAAGTGAGGGAAGCAAATAGGAAGTGCGACAGAACAAGCTCATTCGTTTAACAAAACTTTCTCATTAATAGCAATCCTGAAAGAGGAAACCGCTCCATACATTATTAGGAAGTGCTTTCACGCATGTATTCTGCCTTCCGGCAATAAAGTGCTTTCAAACTAGCAAAACAAGAAGCCCTTACGCCCTTACTCCCTAGTCAGCAGAACGCTACCGTTCCGAAAGCGCTCTGTTTCAGGAGACCCCACCTTTGTAAACCCTCTTAATAGCATTTATTTCAGCTATTAGAAAGATCTCTGGGCGCTGACGAGCTTGAATTCCACAAGGGTGCTAGCGTGGTCAATCTTTTTTTTTTTCTGTTGTGGCATTCTTCAATGTTGACAGTTGCTAGCACTTGCTCTTATTCACGGTCCGTAATATTTCTCATGTGGTACTTCCTATAACAAAATCAAAAAATTTTGCTAGTGCAGTGTAGGGATAATGCGTTTCTTTTACGCGATCAGATGGCTCGTACAAGAACTCAAAAGCACTCGCAAAGTGCTGGCTATGGCACGCAATATTCAGGTTCTCTTGCCCCACGTTGTTCCTTGGTCTCCTCCCTGCCCTAAATTCTAACACATTATCCGTTCTACGGAAGTGACTATTTTTCTTTAATAGGTAGTGCTTAACACGGGACGAGCTGTTTCACATCTTCATTGGGTGAACCACTACCTTACTTATTTACATTTCGTTCGCAGTATACATACGATGGCAATTTCTCCATCAAGCTCTCCGTGTCGTTACTACTATAATTACCGAATTCGTGTTGGCTCTTGTTCCATATTACTGGGAATTACAGCACACACCGAGGCAAGCACATAAAATGACGAGACGACGCAGCGCGTCTCGGAAGAAGCCCATTTGCCGCATGACGCGTTTCTCAGCGTTCGCGCGCGCCGATGCGCCACGCATTTCGGGGGCCACGTGCCGGATTCGCGGCAGCGACGCCAGATGGCGCCTAGTATTCGTAGGGAAGCGCTAAATAGGAATCCCGCCGCAGCACACGCCTCGTACAGAGCTCATTTCGACGGTAGAAATACGTTGTGCAGCTATATTGACTGAAGCAACGAACATCGTGACAGTCATCGTGAGATGGGTACCGCCGAAATTTTCCCAATGGCACACACCCAGGCACCCAAGTAGGCATGAAAAGGCTCTTTCTATTCCCCTTTCCCCCACCCCCAGCGTAGGGTAGCAAACCGGATGCTCTTCTGGTTGACCTCCCTGCCTTCCTATCCTTGTTTTCTCTCTCTCTCATTGAGGACCAGCACAGACCGAGTGGCACATCGACAGTGTTCCAAGTCGGCGTCAAATAGTTTCTTCGATTAGCGATACCTACTGACTCCCGCATCAGCAGTGACCCATTTGCAGTAAAAGGGGTTCGAACAGACAGGAAGATAGGGGGGAAGGCAGAGAGCTTAGCGAGAAAAGCGTCAGGTTTGTCATCTTACCTTGTAGCATGATTAACTATGGATGAAAGTGGCTCTAAATTTGTACAGGCAGACATCTTGACACTCTCAATACAAGAAAAAGAAGGTGGGGCAAAACACTTAACATTAGATACCAAATGAGTACATTTCCTTCACCCGCTATCTAAGCGCTCCAGCGTGCAAATAAAACCGCACCTGGCTCCAACAAACTAGCCAGGTTTCGTTGCTGTTGTAGGAAACGTCACACGACGGATATTACGAACTTAAGAGATCAGCGACACCGCTAGCGGCCGATTCTTTTCAAAATTGTAGGACGTGAGAGCTAAACAAGAATAAGAAAACAAAATAAAATCAACAAGTAGACCGCGAACATCGTGCCATCGTGACAATCAAGCTCGTCTGCGATTAGTAAACTTTTTAAAAGCTGAAATTATTGCTAAGAAGCGCTATTACAAAGCTGGCAGCTTCGTGAAGCACAGCACTTTCAGCCCGGTAACATTTCTTCAAAGAGAAAAAGAGAAAGTGGGGCGTGATATACTTTTTTTTTGCTACATTGAAATCACCTAATGCATGGATGGCGTTTACGCATGAAAGCTCGTGTCAGCTTTTGTTTTATCAAATGCATTTAAAGTGAAAGCTTCGTCTAATGAATGCGCTCATTCTGCCGTTACCTCCTATTTCTTCTTTTCTTTTCCAAGCACGGGTAATTCAACTGCTGTCAAGTCCTGAGCAGGAAGTACAGCACCGCCACTTGCTAAAATTATACTGTGACAGTGACTTAAATGGACCCTGTCCTAACGAACGTTGTCAGATTATATGCATCTATATGGACACTGGGTAAGAGCTAAATTAATGGCTAACGAACACATTGATCGGCATCTAAATAGGGTGGCGAGGGAAAAAAAGAAAAAGGAGGGAAGAAAAGAAGGAATTGGGTATCGTGCTGCATACTTAGATTCATATTTCGAACAAGAAATTTACTTTAACGTGCAATGCTTTCGTGTAGTGTTTGGCACTGGGCGCTATAAACAAAATCTTCAGGAAACAGCAATCGTATCATGGGCGGACGGACAGACGGATGGGCAGACGGACCGACCTAGCCTGACATATGCGGAGAGTGTTAGCAACATAAATATGTTGTTCTCTTTCATTGCGCGCCTTGTTTAACGTGTAATAATATCTCACGTGTGAACGGTGAGCTGTGAATCCTCACATACAGTACCAAAAAGATAAGACCAGAGCTTACCACCACTCTATATATAGTTATGCAATAACAGATTTAAATTGTGATGATTGTGACGTCTTGGCTACGCGCCGTGGTAGCCCAGAGGCTCTGGCGTTGAACGGCTGAGCTAGAGGTTGCGGGTTCGTTGCCGGCCGCGGCTGCTACATTCCGATGCAGGGCGGAATCCGACACGCTCGTGTACCATGCGAGGTGTGCACGTTAAAGAACCCCTGGCAGTCAATATTAATCCTGAGCCACCCCTACGAAGCACCTCATAATCAGATCGTAGTTTTAGCACGTAAAATACTAGAATTAGATTTTTTTTAATTGTATAACGTACCTCCAGCAGCTGTCTTTGAAGAAAGTAGCGCGAAAACGTGTGTCGAAGAGCCAGGCGCTAATCAAGGACCAGTGTTCGCGCAGCAAAAATAAAAATAAAATACAAATAAAACGCCATAACGCACGTTAATTCGTGCGGGACGAGCCGCTCCTGAAGCGTTCGTGATACTGGAGTATAGCGTTTCAAAGTTTCACTGCCTCACGTCGTCGCGTCCCGACAGAAAAAAGAGACAGACAAATAGAAAACCTTTCGTTCGTCCAGGGCGGCTCATATTTTCGCAGCGTAACGAGTACGTAACCACCCGAGCTCGGATATCATGGCTCAAATTGTGTGTTTCCCTAAAAGGTCAAGATGACAACCCAAAAGGCAGCCCTCATTCTAGTTCACCGTCCTCTTTCTCTTTAGTAACATCTTGATGAGGGCTAGTTGGTTCATACTTAGAACTGAGGTGAAACAGCGCGAAAAAGACGGACACAAGGAAACAAATACCACAGACAAGGGCTGACTGCCAACTGGAAGTTTATTTGAAATTCACCGGACATTTATACCTTTTTCAGCATAGGCATGCGGACATCAGTCGTAAAAACATCTGCAAATCAACATTTAAAATCTTTCTTCCAATAATGTGATTTCTTTTTCCGACAAGGCAAGAGAGGGAGTGCTTATACATTTATCTTCTTCCTTTCTTATATGAAAGGCCTCTACTATTTCCCTTTCCTTCTTACCCTTTCCTTTCCCTATGAATTTTGTCTTTTCAAATATGGGGGTGCATTGACACTTGTTACAGTGTCCAGCTAAATGACTCCCATAGCCATTCTTTAGGTTAGTGCTGTGCTGACGAGCTCTTTCATTGAAGCACTGTCCCGTTTTACCTATATAAGATTTTCCACAGCTGAGCGGTATTTGATAGATGACATTGCGCCTGCACTCAGTGAAACGAGTTTTATAATTTGTGGTGCACATGTGCCTTTCGCGCTTGTTCATGCGATTACATATCGAGGACAACTAACACGGGGCAGTGAAAACCAAATTAATAATGTATCTATTGGAAACCTTCTTCAGATTGTGTGACAACTTGTGTAGGTATGGCTCCCCGTGCGCTTGTTTTTTGTCTTTATTTTTTGGGGGGGGAAGCATCGGAACTTCTTTTCTCTTTCTGCAAAATGGCTTCGCATACTGAAGTGATCACAGAACTTGGAAAGCCTGCGTTCTGTAGTCGCGATATCTGATTTAAAAAACTTTGATCGCACTCATGCTCACATGACTTACTAAGTGCTGCCTTAATGCACGTTGTTGCTGTGCCTCTCTTAATCAATTTAGAGTGTGCGCTGTCGTAACGCAACAAGGTTTTCTTAGATCTTGGATTATATCCCCAGCATACGTGCTCGTCCAAAGAAAAACAGAGGTTAATATCTAGAAACTGAATACGGTTGTTAATTGGCAATTCATACGGGAACTTAAGTCCTCCCGATGAGTTGATGAACAAGTTTAAAATTTCTTCGACCGCGTCATGAAAATGCATACAAGTATCTTTCTTCTTAATAATTGAGTAGTCGTCAACATATCTAAACACTCGCGTTACAGGCATGTCCACCAACTTAGCAGAAATTACATCGTCAACCGAGGATAAAAAAATCTCACATAAAATGGGGGCGATGGCTGATCCACTCCCATTTTATGTGACATTTTTTAATCCTCAGTTGACAATGTAATTTCTGCTAAGTTGGTGGACATGCCTGTAACGCGAGTGTTTAGATATGTTGACGACTACTCAATTATTAAGAAGAAAGATACTTGTATGCATTTTCATGACGCGGTCGAAGAAATTTTAAACTTGTTCATCAACTCATCGGGAGGACTTAAGTTCCCGTATGAATTGCCAATTAACAACCGTATTCAGTTTCTAGATATTAACCTCTGTTTTTCTTTAGACGAGCACGTATGCTGGGGATATAATCCAAGATCTAAGAAAACCTTGTTGCGTTACGACAGCGTACACTCTAAATTGATTAAGAGAGGCATAGCAACAACGTGCATTAAGGCAGCACTTAGTAAGTCATGTGAGCATGAGTGCGATCAAAGTTTTTTAAATCAGATATCGCGACTACAGAACGCAGGCTTTCCAAGTTCTGTGATCACTTCAGTATGCGAAGCCATTTTGCAGAAAGAGAAAAGAAGTTCCGATGCTTCCCCCCCAAAAAATAAAGACAAAGAACAAGCGCACGTGGAGCCATACCTACACAAGTTGTCACACAATCTGAAGAAGGTTTCCAATAGATACATTATTAATTTGGTTTTCACTGCCCCGTGTTAGTTGTCCTCGATATGTAATCGCATGAACAAGCGCGAAAGGCACATGTGCACCACAAATTATAAAACTCGTTTCACTGAGTGCAGGCGCAATGTCATCTATCAAATACCGCTCAGCTGTGGAAAATCTTATATAGGTCAAACGGGACAGTGCTTCAATGAAAGAGCTCGTCAGCACAGCACTAACCTAAAGAATGGCTATGGGAGTCATTTAGCTGGACACTGTAACAAGTGTCAATGCACCCCCATATTTGAAAAGACAAAATTCATAGGGAAAGGAAAGGGTAAGAAGGAAAGGGAAATAGTAGAGGCCTTTCATATAAGAAAGGAAGAAGATAAATGTATAAGCACTCCCTCTCTTGCCTTGTCGGAAAAAGAAATCACATTATTGGAAGAAAGATTTTAAATGTTGATTTGCAGATGTTTTTACGACTGATGTCCGCATGCCTATGCAGAAAAAGGTATAAATGCCCAGTGAATTTCAAATAAACTTCCAGTTGGCAGTCAGCGCTTGTCTGTGGTATTTGTTTCCTTGCGTCCTCGTCTTTTTTGCGCTGTTTCACCTCAGTTCTTTCTCTTTAAACGCCCCAGAGTAGGCTTGGGATCGACTGTACTCGCCGAATGGCGAGAGAAAAGCACCAAATGTTGGGCTTCGTGACATGCGACATGAGGTGACAAGCATGATTTCATATGCGAGGTTTCTGGAGAGGCGCTCCTGTGAAATAAGTTTTACGCCCACTGCGCGCGCGAGCGTTAAATGGATTACTACGAGGAGCACGCGACACGTTAGGTGCTCCGGTTTGCACGCTGGCTTTCATCCCAACAAATGCTTTGTTGGGTGTCGAGGTCAAGACCATTGATTAAGGAAGCGAGAGCAATCCTTTAAGACAAGTATAAAGCCTCCTTGATGAAAGAGGGACCATCTGTGATGGAAACTGGGCAAATGCAAATGAACCGTCCTTTCTGTCTGCGCATTGTTTGTGGAGAAGGAGATGGTGTTTGCATAAACAAAAGGGGGAGGGGGAGCGGGGGGAGGGGAAGGGGGCTCCTGATTATGCCTTTCTCGAATTCTCAAGAAACAATCGCCCTAAAATAATGACGAGGAGGCGAGTTTTCAACCGCAGGTGTAGTGCTTTCAGGACTGTATCGCGCATAATACATCCACATTTTGACATTGCAGGTGCAGAATAACTGCTCCTCGCTAAGACAGGACGGGCATCAAGATGGTTTCAACCAGCGCAGTGACGCTTGAAGAGCAGTCGTGGCGCCAGAACCTTTTTACGACAAATTTCTCCTGAACGGTGTGGTCATAAACAGCCGCTAGCAGACGCAAAAAAAAAATTGAGTGTGGAAGGGGAAAAACATCTTATTAGTGGTATCTTTCAGATGCACTTAAGCAGATAAGAAACGGGTGTGCTGGGTGTACAGATAAAAATAAGAGAAATGTTTACTGCTGGCATTATGCACGCCGTAAGCTTTAGAGCCAAGGTCATCTTTAAATACCGCTTTTTTTATAGTGTACAACTCGAGGCACGCCGATAGGAAATCTAGCGATCTCCTGTGTTAAGCAAGGGCATATCATTATTATAGAAGCAATACAACAGAATCATTACGCATAGTTGGGAAATCCAGAGAAATTGTGAAATTGTGCAATAAGAAGTATTCCTTCAACTACCGAAATCGATTTTTTTTTTTTTTTTTTCGGCTTGCACGGGACGAACATGTGCTCAATAAAAAAGGGTACCACGACGTCTCGGCGTCTCCAAGGTGGCGCCTTCGTTGTTGCTGCCCGACCGGAAAAGTGAAAGTAGAACTTTAAATTTTCGCGCAATTAGACACGAGAGCCCTTGGGAAATCACTGGTACATGTCGTGGATTAAAAAGCGGCCTCAATGAAAGCATATCCGAGATAGGATCGCACATCACAGGCGCCAAGAGCTGCGTAAGCGTTCTAGATAAACTGTGGGCATTTGTATTCTTTGCTAATTGTCTGCAATAGACTTCTGCTTTACCCAGGGCAGAACAGACAGGCTTGCTTGTTTTACACAGGTTTGTTTGTTTCATCAGAATTATGGGATAAGGCATTGTTCGTAATGTTTCGAGTGAGGGAATTGATAAGGTTCTTTAGGCTCCATATACCCATGAACTATGGGAGCGTAAGCGAGAGCTGTTGGCGACATCTTCTCTTGAATAGAGGACACTTAAGCTGAGGAAAACTGATATTTGCCAGGGAAACAGAAGTAAGAAATGGTATAACAGTAAAGCGAAAGTAAAGAAAATACGCCCCTTTGGCAGTTCGCTTCAATTTACCAATCATTATTGACGTGAAATTTTGGTTTCGCTGGGGTACAACGTCCAATTCTATTGTCCATCACAGCACTGACAACAACGACCTATATGCTGGACACATGTTAACATACTGAGTGGCTTTGCGAGTATGCGATACACAAAGATTGAGGATAGGCGCGTCTTAGCTGAACATTATTCTTCAAGACAAATATCCTCAATAGTAATTAAATGGTATTCAATAATGAAGTACCACATTTCTTGTAATCTTACAACTCGCATCGCCCGCAACACAATAATTTCGGGATGTAGGAATCTTTTAACAGTTGGTGAAACATTAATTTTGAAGGTGAATTTAAAACAATTATGAAGGGTCTTTAGCATATATCATTATCTGAAGTGCTTTCACACCAAGCGTATTTTTTTTTTTCGGAAATGCAACGTGCCGCGTTTCTCAAGCAAACCACCCAGAATCACCTGTACCAGCTGCATGAACAAAGGTGGCGCTTGGCGATCTTGTACCAGAGTGCTTGGCTTCCTGTAAACGGAATTGTTTATGCGTGTTTGTGCGTCTCCTCTGCCAACAGTTGTGTGCACATTTTCTCCCAATATGCCTGCTCACAGGAATCATTGGTCGCTGCTTGCAAAACATATTTTCCTAGTTGGTATACACGAGACTGTGGCAAGCCGCACGACGCTTCTTCGCCTGCTCTGTCTAGTTACAGAAAATTGCGCGCAGAACAACGTGGTCGGATGGATGGATGGATCGAAAAGTTTTACTGAGCTCCATTAAGTCGCGCTAGTGGTGGGAGATACTAAGACATAATGTGACATACCCACGTGCTGGACAGTCTTTGGGGAGAATAATTTTTTTGAACATGGGGCTTCCTTCTACTTTCTTTCGTTAATCCGCTTCTAACAGTATGTCCACGATTCCCTCGAGAACACGGCAGAAAGGCACTGCTCCCGCAAATGCATTATTACATTGTTACTGACTGTCCTAGAAATCTCTACGTAAGCATTGTATGAGTAAATCAAGACAATGAGAGAGAGAGAGAGAGAGTTGCAGAAAGCAAGACTTTCCCGCTGGCATTGTGGCGGAGGAGCTCCATTAATAACAATGACCTTCGGTAGGGATAATGAGTCAGTTAACTTTCTCTACTTACGTACCTCATTTTCGAGGCACTTACTACCCACGGCAGAAGTCAAGGGGTAATGCACGATCATGCTCTGGGAATCCGGCAACTTTGGATAAAAACGGCACTTATTTTTGCCAACCACGTGGGTGAGGCAGGGGTGAGGGGGTAATCATCGGTAAACAATGGCTGCGGAGAACCGCAGTGCATCGGACACTTCCTGCCCAGTCAGTGACCAAAGGTGTACCGCGCAGAGTTCCTGCCACTGAGCCAGATCAACGTTCTCAATCCGGTGGGATGTCCGCGCGGAGGGTGGACACCGATATCTCGAACACGTGCGAGATTCTCTGCAACGCGGAGCCTGCTTTAGTGAGCTGCTCGAAGTTAGCGGAAGCAGTGAGTTCCCGCGGATTTCCGAGGCCTGGCACGAGGAACTGACACGTACGACTTTGTTTTTTTATGACGTGGGCTGAGGGCTTAAACCTGGATAATTGCCGATGGCGAATAAATAAATTTTCGCCACACCACACGAGGTGTCAGTGACACTAGGTTTGCTGTCTGGATTGCAGTTTTTAATTATAGCCGGCCTGTGAGTTTAGTAGTGTCCAGTTTGTACAAGAAACTGGAAGCTACACAAGTGTGCATTTTTTTATGTACGGGGTGATCATTCTTTAAGCTCTCCGTAATTTGTATGTATCGACTGCGGTAGATAGCATAATTAGCCTTTAAGCTGGATTATTCGAAGAGGTGGACATTACTAGCACGAGGAATCCTAACAAATATTCAACTAATTAACAACAACGCACTCATTAACTTCCTAAATAATTACTAAAGTTACTTTACCGCACATATTGCAGTTTAGAAATTGTAGCCGGTGAGTTAGCAAGACATACATTTGAAATGAATCTCCAGGATGACACCAATTTCGACACATTTCCCAATGTGTGGGACAATATGCATGAGCGTTCCAGTTGCGTTTGTGCTTCACCGCATAAAAGAGCGTTTTGCAAGTGAAACAGCGCATTTTTACGGCGTGTTTGATGGTGCATATCTCCAAACTGGTGTCATTCTGTAAATTAAATTCAAGTGGATAAGCCTTGCAAGCTAACCGGCTACAATTCGTAAATTGTAATAGGTGTCGTAAAGAAAATTACGAAATACATAAAAGAAAAATGTTGATCACTGGCTGGAATTCCATCCCACGTACGTCGGATTGGGGCGTTTGAATTTTTAATTCTATCCCGCCTGGTGCGGTCAGTGAACCTGACACCTTTCGAGTGTGTGCCCCATTAGTCAATACTGATAGAATGCGATAGTTGTATACTTCGAAGTGTTCTGTTTGTGCGTTATGGATGAATGGATGCAAAACTTTAATGAACGTCCTGAGGTATGCGACTCAGCGCCCTGCAGGCCGCTCCCACGTTGGGACAGTCAGGCCATGCCCGACCGCAGCATCGTGGGCCCTCTGGACAGCCCATAGTTGCGCCCCAACTTGTGCGTTACAAACGATTTTTTCTGGAAATCAGCTACGCATAATCCAGCTTCCCTTGACAACGTGGTTTACACAGGGGATCATATTTAAGCTTTCCTCAGTGTTTTCTGTTGCAGATAACATAATTTTAGTCCTTAAGCTGAATTACTCAGAGAGACGGACACACTCGCACGATAAATTGAAACGCATATTCAGCTAATCACCAAAAATTCAACGAATACTTTCTTGGCTAAGCACGCCCCAATCCAACGTACGTGGTATCGAATCCCAGTCAGCCATATCGGTCCTTTTCTTTGATGTATATTTTTTAAGTTTTCTTTACTACACATATTACAACTTTAAAATTATATGCGTAAGGCTGGGTGAGGGAAGACGGCAGTATGCGGCTCAGAGAGCAAAGGGATGGAGCTGATGTTGAGATTAATAGCAAAAACAAAACTGGACTGGTCATGGAACATGCACAGCAGATTAGTGCTCCGTGAGAAAAATGCACTTTGTGAAATAATTGGTGGTACAATGAGATAGAATTTTGCAGACATGCGGTGGAGTTAGGAGGACACAAAACGGGGTTAAGTGTGGAACGCTTACAGAGGCCTTCGTCCTGTAGTTCACATGGAGCAGGCTGCCGCTGCTGATGGCGAGCCCAAATTCGATTTATGATTTGATTTCTGCAGATATAGCATACATAGTTGCGGTTCTATAAGCTAACGTGCTAAAATCACGTTGCTAACCAACTTAATCCCTCGCATTCATAAGTATGCTTGTCAAACCAGTATTTCCCAGAAAAGAGTACCGTAAACAATACTTGCTTTGAACGTAATCGTCCGAGTTCCGGCGGCTGGTTCACGTGAATTCCAACATCCCGGAAATTTCAACTGGTGATCTAGGCAACGCTCAGCCACCGAAGGTTTCATATTTTTTTGTTTAAACATAGCTTGCCAGTGCGTTGACCTGTCTAGACCCCGTCACTGTCTGGCGCTCAATTGTGAAGCAGGTGTTTGTCAAACAGAAACACATAGACATGCAGAAACGCAGCCTAAATGCCTAATCTCTTTTAACGACTGCGGGAGTAAATTGCTTCTCATGTGGTCAGTGACAAAGGCTGCTGGAATTCTACAGTCGCTATTGCCATACGAATCAAAGCAAAGAAGCTTTTTTCTCGAAGGTGAAATCTCCTTCGGCCAAACTTCCGATCCATTCGCGAAGCCCATCCTTCAATGTCATCGTTTGTCACAAACTTTTGGGAGTTCACGTTGAAAAGTCATCCCTCTCCAGCATTTGTTATTGACCAAGTGACGACAAATTGAAAAAAAAAAACGCCACGTGTGATGCAACTCCAGTGAAGGAATACTGTTCACGGAAGAGCAATATTCCCCAGCGGCCGCCTGACAGGACTCACACTGAGCAGTACACACGTGAACAGTGCATTCTTCGATAGAAGAAACAAACGCAGCAAAGAGGCTTGCATTCCGTGAAGGAACATGCAAAAAGAACGCTGTGCGTCCGCAGACATTGAAAAGCAATAGAACCGAATTTGAGAGGCTATGGTTCAGGCCACTTGAGGAAAGATAATTTTCTTAGAACTGCGCGTGTTGTTTAGAGAATAGTTTTCTTGAGAAAGCGTTCTGCGTTTTTGATATAAATCGCTACATGCCGGTTATATTACGTTCACTGTCCGATTTGTATGTGCATGCAGAGGATGTCGCTTGCCCTTGTGGCACTGCCGGATCCCCTAAGACGGTCACTAGCCGCTGTAGTAGAACGCCGACTGCAGACAAGAAGACTGCAGAAATATGGACTTCTGTTTGCGCACAGTTCTTTTAATGCTGTTTTGTTCTCTGCGCATAAAGTCTTTGGCGAAGTACTTACGACAAACAAATTGCGATGTTACACCGAGCTGTGCAATTGAGAAACTCTACAATGCTAAACTTTTCCGTAAGAAATCAATAAATGGATGAAGAAATGGTCGAATTACGGTAATGAAAAATACGGTGAAAGAAACGGTAATTGGACAGCCCTATAACAGTTATGAAATAACACCACAAGATGATACCGCCTGCACTGCACTGTATAGATAAATGACATAGAGATATCCCGCAACTTGTTCAGATATCATATCAACGAAAAAAAGCAGCTTATGTAGTCCCACTGAGACTGCGCTAATACAATGTTAGGCCGCCGTAACTACCTACCATTATATCTTGAATTATTTGTACAACATTGTAAATTCCTTTCGAGAACGATTTTAAATTGTCCGTTAATCTATGATGGAATCGCTCGCGCGCTTTCATCGTGGTTTATGCATCCAGAGACATAGTCTTTGTCCAATAATTTCAAACAGGGGCCTGCGCACTAACGTTACATATTGCTTAAAATATTTGGGGCCTGACCGCGGAGCGTTCCAACCGAGCTCAGTCCTCGTCCCTGGGTTCGAGCGCGGCCTCTTCTCGCGCTTTGCGCGCAAAGCTAACCAAGAGCTGCTCGAGGTTCGCGTCGGTGGCAATGACGTGCTCGAAGGTGAACGCCTTCCGCAGGGCAGCAATCTTCTGGAACAGCAAAGTCCAGGCTGGCCGCTCCGGCAGGCGATACTCGGCGACCTTCCGCAGGCGCTGCGAAAATACATATATCGTTTTTTTTTATGTTAACGATAGCAGAAGTTTTTTCAATTTGCCTGCGGCATTCAGCACAAATCCACTTATTGAGCTCCAATACTCGATGTGCTATACATTACTTGCACTGAAAATCAATACGCACAATAGTCTCCTTCACAAACCTTCACTAATTAAATTTTCAAATCATTACTTTAGCTCGTATATTGCAATACACAAATTGATGTCAGTGATTTCACAAGGCACGTCTACTTGTAACGAATTTTGAAACTAGCACTAGTCTTGAGATAAGCGCAGTCAAACTTGCCGTAAAAATGCATCTTGTACCATTTACTTTTTAAGAAAGCGCCTTTTCATGAATTCAAGCTCTAAAGTTACTGCAGTATCAATGCCTTTCTTCGCAAGCTTTGGGAACGCATATATCGAAACTGGAGTCATCTTTGTAACTCGTTCCAAGTGCATATGATGTTAAAAGTCACCCGCTTCATTTCGTAATTTGCAATATGAGGTATATTATAATTCGTTTAAAAGTTTATTAGCAAAATTTTGTTCTATAGTCAAATATTAACTTTCATTTTTTTATGGAAATAATGTCTGCCTCTGAGAGTAATCTCGTTCAAGAAATAGAGTTGTGCCACATGTGAAGGATTATTTCTAAAGATT
The DNA here is from genome assembly GCF_023375885.2 of Dermacentor andersoni. NCBI lineage: Eukaryota > Metazoa > Arthropoda > Arachnida > Ixodida > Ixodidae > Dermacentor > Dermacentor andersoni. Next base: position 62,026,471 of record NC_092817.1, on the reverse strand, counting down.
ACGTTAAAAATAAAAATAAAAACTCCCCGTATATAGAATACGCATTGATTATTTCGCTGCTATTCTACACCCAAATACTACTCACCCCCTCCCTTCCCCCCAACACACACACAAAAAAATGACAACAGAAAAAGAAAGGCAGCCTACAGACAGAGACCGCAGAATAAAAACTGTCCCGTTTCAAAAAAAAAAAAAAACAAGAAAGAAAGAAGCCTAGAAAACTCCAACAAACAGCAACCGTGCTCGGAGACAGAGAGAGAAATGAACGTTTATTTATGAGCTAGCAATAGAGAGAAAGGGATCTCTCTTCACCCTCAGGGATGGGGCTTCCTCATTTCAGGAAACCGCGGGCTCTTGGTTGCAGCTTGGACCGATCCACCAACTTTCACTGGTCAGCCAGCCCTGGGCAAGACAGCACGGCCTACCACAGTTCTTCCTTCCCCTCTTTTGTCTCGACTTCTTCGGCTGTTATTTCATCCTAAGTCTTCGGTTTTCGCGGGGGTGCCGTGGGCCCCGAGCACTCCATTACCATGTGGCTCACGGTGCTAGGAACTCCGCAAAAGTCGCCGAGGCACGGGAATTGAGTTGGAGATATCCTATGCAATAGGCTACCGTTAACATAGGAGTTCGTTTGCAGTCTTCTTTTGGTAACTGTGTCTTCTGCGTCCCTTTGAGTTTCAGGTGAGGTAGTGGGTACATTCTTCGTTCGAGTCTATCGTGCTGTAGAATATTGGCTTATTTCTTCGATATGTCTTCCTGTCCCTTCTGGCAGGAAAGCCCGGCTTGTAGTTCTTCCCACGTATTATGGAGTCCCAGTTTATTTAGGCGGGCCTTCGACGCTTTCTCAGAAACCTCAATGGTGATCTAGGTTGCTTTTCTAATAAGGATGTTAAGTTTCTCGATCACGGCTTTTTTGCAGTCGATATAGGGTGCACCATAGGTTATACGACTGGTTACAAGTGCCTGCAGGATTTGAAGCGTGTCTTGCTCTGAGTCCGTGCCACCTGTTGGCGACCAGTGTGATGGGGTGTATCACTTGCTTGAGTGAGGCCTGTAGTTTGGGAAGCGTAGCGGCACCCGACCCATCTTTATGAATGACGAGGCGGAGAACACGTAGCGACTCCACTTTTGGTATACCTATCACATTTAGAGTGCTACTGGGGTCGTGCTGCTCGTACGCTGGTGGTTTGCCTCGTGTTCTCGCTTTGAGAACCAGCAACTAGGATTTTTTCCGGAGCGCACTTCAAGCCACATGCTCTGAGGTAGCTTTCCGTTCGATCGACTGCGTGTTACAGTATGTCTTGTTGCTTACCAGTCGTACACGGTCTCAGTCAGAGGGTTATATCATCCGCGTATATCGTGTGTCGTAAGCCATTTATATCGCAATGATCTCTGGGCAACCGCATCATGGCAATGTTGAAAATCAGGAGCGTGAAGCCTGAGCCTTGCTGGGGTCACCTTGTTCGGTGTCTGAAATTTCTCCTTGCGGAAATTGCCCCCTCCTATGGTTGCTGTTCTGCTTGTCAGAAAATTCTCAACAAAGCGAGAAGCCCTTGCACCGCAGTCGATACGTCGCACATTTTGACGGATGGCTTCATGTGACACGGTCTCAAAGGCCCCTTTGACATCGAGCGCCATGATAGAATATTTGTTGTCTCTGTCTAGATAGTCTATTTGATCTTCCTTCAGGAGAAGGAGGACGTCTCGGGTGGATATATGTCCAAAACCGAACATCGGGGAATGAAGAAATATTGTTTGCGTTCCATATAGCCTCATACCACCCTCCCTGTGCCTCAAAAAAATCAAAACAAAACAAAAAATACATGTTCATTCTACCACGATTGTAGCAGGCTTGAGTTGATCTTTAAGGTTTTGCTTGTTATTACATTGTCCTGTTTAGATAGTATAGATCATAGACGCGTCAGCAGCTTTCGAGCTTTCTACAATAGGGATCGAGGCAGACAACCGGCATGTTTATTCGGCATAGCACACGGAAAAAAAATACCCGACTGACCTCTTAAAGAGGAACAGTGTTTTTCGCCCTAATATTTGTTACCTAGTTGTTCTCTGCCCGGTTCTGACACTACTGAAGGCAAAGAAACAGATGGCAAAAATAGCTATCGATCAAGGACAAGAAAAGTGAAGAGATTGCTAGAACTGAACAAGAAAAGAGGAAAATATATTTGTGTATAGGCCCGTTCCCTGCAATCACGCCATACAGATAGCTCCCTACCGTTGCGTACTGCGCACTTGTTTGTTCTCATGATTCGATTGGTCCTGAACCTCTTATCGTCGTACCGGATGTCATAAATTATTGCACCTACGAATTAAAGGGGCTCGACGAGAAACGTGAAAAAGTGTTTATATTGTATTCTGTCCACGCACCTGCACGTTAGCGACACCACAGTCTCCTTGTTTTTAAACATGCCTTTCCGCGTTTTCTGCTTTCAGTGCTTACTATTATCACCATTGTATAAGTTTGATTATCATTGTGTTTACGACTATATTACAAATGTACCCATTGCGTCACGTTTATAAGATTTCCCTGCTGGTCAAATATATGTTTTTTGTATGTTTCGCGACTTGCTTCTATAGAGACGCTGCGGTTTCTGTCGAGATAGCATGACCAAGTCACGCAATTTGAAAGCATTTAGCCAAGTCTCCTAAGACAGTTCCTTAAGCCATCTTGAATAAAAATGAAATGCAATGACATGAAATGAAAGCTTGTGTATACCGACCTTCGAAATAAAGAACAAATTTCATAACGTGTAATAAAGTGCTACTGGCTTTATTTATTTATTTATTTTTTTTTGCTTTCTTCATCTGCAACAAACGAGTGAAATCACTTTTGTTGTATTTCAGGCAGTGGCGGACAGTGTCAGCGCTGCCGGAAAGTTGGCAGTTTTTTTTTGGGGTTGTGGATACACGAGCTCCGAGCCTGATGTACGTAATGTTGATTTCGATACAAACAGTTTATATTTCATACCAGTAGCTCTCCGTACATCCCCAAGGCGCTGGTTTTTTTTTAATATAGAGCACATCTTGCTATTTCTAGATTCAGTACGAATGAGTTTCACTCAAGTTCATTTCTTTCTGATTGTGATCAGACTGCGTATTATATTCCCGTGTTTCCTAGACAGCACATTTACGAACGCACTTAGGTTAAGTCGAGAGGAAATAAAATCCTGCTTAGAATACGCGTGCCAATGACTACGAATCCGGTACTACCAGCCAACAGGAAAACTTGTTCATTCCAACACTCACGTCCTTCGTATCCAAGCGTTTCGCTCCTGGAAATGCCTCAATGACAGCCTTGTCCAATTGCTCGATGTCGACCGGCGAGTCGTCGGGCAACCTGAACTTAAGGGTGAGACCTCCGCCGAACTTCTGCCTGAGGTGGTGCAGCGGCCCGAGGCAGGTCATCTGACCCTTGACCATGATGCCAATACGATCGCACGACACCTCGCACTCTTCCATGCTACGTCATCGAGCCGACAGAAAACGCAACAGCCTTCTGTCATCATCATAATTTGCGTCATCGTCATCACTATCATCATCAATTTCAATTGCAGGGTTTTAGGGACAAGTTTAGGAAGCTGGTTCAACATTGTAAGTGTGACTGCCACTCACTTATGCGAGGTTAAGATGAATGCGGTATTGCTGGAATTCTTCAACTTGACCAGGGCCTGACGAATGTGGTTGCGTGAGACGACGTCGACGCCGGCGAAGGGTTCGTCCAGGAGGACGACTGGAGGGAAGCCCACCACTGCCACCGCAATAGATAGCTTGCGCTTGTTGCCCCCGCTGGTGAGCCATTGGAAAATTAGGCATGTAAGTTATACGGATACTATACTTCCGGTAGCGTGGTCTTGAATCAGTTCTGGAGCTATATTCAGCCTACAGCTGCTTTCGGACGGAATATTCTTGTGACGGCTCAAAATGTTGTTTGATAACTCTACTGAAATTACCAAAATTTGGTGATAGGGGTTTGTATTTTAACCTCTGTAGATAAACAAGACAAGAAAACAAAAAAGAAAGAGGAGCTCATTCTGAAGGGCTGTTTTCTGAACGAAAGTAAGAGATACCTTGATTTGCTTCAGCCACGTAACTGGAAACACGTTCCACGAATACAGATTTCTCTTAATTAGGCGCTCTGGCTCTATTCGGGCGCTTGCATTCCGTGCGTCGTAATATACCGACAACCCGCTGAAAGAGGTCAAACTACATCCCAACTGGGCATAATTATTCTAGAGGAACGAGGTCAGCTACGTAGCTGTTTTGCTGCGTGGCAAAGAATAACACGTTTCCCACCTGTAGCACTCGCAGGGCTTGGCTGCATGCTCCGACAGGTCGACCATGGCAATAAGTTTCGGAACCATGGCCGACAGGGGTCGCTCCGGAACGCCGCGCAGTCGGCCGAACATGAACAGAGTCTCGAACGCATTTAACTTGCCCAGAAGTGCGTCGCTTTGCGGGCAGTAGCCGATGTGGCTTTGCCACTGCGTGAATGGATAAAAAGGCATTCTACAAGGATACTGTGTGCACAGGTAGCGACAACTAGGCGAGTTCGAACGAGTTCATGAGCTGTCAGCCCAACAACTAGACACGGGAGAACAAAAGTAGGATACGCCACTACCCCCTAAGGAGGTAGTGGCGTAAGGAAAGCACGGTCTCAACGTACGGAGGCGTCTCAACACTAAATTATCAGCATCATGTAGCAACGACGGGCTGAGTAACTATGCAACGACTGTGCTGCATTTACAGGTGCCTAATGTGATTCCGGATCCTTTGTTACCTTCAGACGCCACTTAGTGCTAAATCAAAATATCACTTTCGGCTTAAGCTGGAAACGTAACACAATAAAGACATGCGTATAAACATGCCATCGATAAAAAAGAAAAGGCATCTCAACTGTTTCCTTTTCGATCGGCTTGTGCTGCCGAAAGCTGCACTGCATGCATTAGATACCGCACAATTACAGATTTAGCCACAATTTTATCTTATTTCTAGACTTCTACGTTGGCACTCTCACGTACCGAGCATGACAGCTTAGTTCACTCTTTGATAGTTCTTGTAAAGTCAACATGCGTACGCGTTAAGTGCTTCTATGGTAGTTGAACACCATCTCTCCTTCTTAAAGTTCACCCTTGTCGCAAAAATAAATACCGCTGGGTGTACTGTAGATGTTAGCGTACTTCGTAGTAAAGAGGACTAATAAATTTGGCCAGTCAGAAAGAAGTGCCCTCGAATTTGCGAAATGCATAGAGCCGAAATCTAACGGCTTATTCTAAGCAGTACAGTGATTGGAGAAAATTTCTCAATGACTCGAACCACTAAAAACGGTATCTTCCTCTTGCACGCCGCGACGACATTGAGCCAGACGGAAATGAACAGATTGATTGTTGCTTCTCTCTGCAGCAAACAAAAAGGTTCCCACTTCATGTACAGACACTTGGACTCACCTGCCGAGGCTCTTTGGATAGGACCAGTGTCTTCATGTATGCGTTGCCGTCGGTCATCTCGATGAGGCCCGCCAACATCTGGAAAGTGGTCGTCTTGCCAGCTCCGTTGACGCCCACGAGGCCGAAGCATTCGCCTCGACTAATCGCCAGGTAAATTCCGCGCACCGCATAGAATTTGTCGTAGAACTTGTGCAAGTTGCGTGCCACGAGCGCGTACTCGGCGAGGCGCTTCTCGCGGCAGACAGTGTTCACCAATTTCTTCTCTGCGTCCACGTCGTCGTCCAACGCGGGCGTGTGCAGGTCCTGCAGCTTGTTCTCGTAGCCGAAGTCCCCCGACACGCCGCGCACAGCGCAGTAGAAGAGCAGTGCGCCCAGCACCACCATGAGCGACAGTTCACCGAGGATGCTGTACCAGGACCACGAGAAGGGCCCGATCAGGTACCACCGTTCCTCTTTGCCCTCCTGATGAGCCGCGAGCACTGCGAGTCAAGGAGACGACAAATACAGAGAATGAGCTGGTGGGATCACGGGGAAACGAGGGCCTCGATAGGAGCTCGTGGCTGACAATGAATTGACAATGAAACTCATAGCTTAGTGAGAGGCTTGCTTTTGGCAGGCTTAGTGCATTATAGTTGCATAAGAGGATCTATATAGTTCGAATAAATTATGGGGTTTTACGTGCCAAAACCACGATCTGATTTTGAGGCACGCCGTAGTGGGGGACTCCGGAAATTTTCACCATCTAGGGTTCTTTAACGTGCACCTAAATCTAAGTACACGGGTGCTGCTTCTTCCCCACCGAAATGAGGCCGCCGTGGCCGGGATTCGATCCCGCAACCTCGTGCTTAGCAGTCTAGCATCATAGCCGCTAAGCAACCACGGCGGGTAATATACAGTTCAATGAAAAAAAACTGCGGAAAAGACGACGCCACGCGTGTGCTTTGCATGCCAGAAAAGTACTGTATACTCATTGCTCTGGCGCCTTTGCCATATAGACGCGTGTGGCCTCCTCACATTTGCAGCAGTGGACGATGCCGGATCCTAGCAGGTGCATCTCGTCACACACGGTGAGGAACATCTCATCGGGGTTTGGGCGCAAGCGCAGCAGGTCGCACATGTCCGCCTCGTACTCGAGGCTCACCGCCCGAATGGTGGCTGCACCCAAGAGGAATGGCGGAAAGAAAAGCAGAGGCACGCGCAGGCCCTGGTTGTTCAGCGCGGGCAAGGTAGTTAGGAAGAATAGGAAGACCGCGGGCCCTGTGGGGAAAGTCGTGAAACCAAAGATAGTAGAACTTGTTGCTGGGCGAGTTGGTTGGGATCTAATGAATACATTGTAGCGCCAAAAAAAGGAAAATAGAGACCTTGGAAGGAAGAGTACGAAACGTCAGATAAATCTGTCGTTTCGTACTCTTCCTTCCCAGGTCTTTATTTTCCTTTTTTTGCGCAACAATGTATTCATTAAACCAAAGATAGACGCGCCACAGCGAAATACGCTGACTGTTATAGCGAAAGTCTAGAAAAGGACATTCATGGCGTCGCAATGACCTTGAGCCGCCGAAACGCAACTGTGGGAGATGTGACGTCACGCCACGTGATTCTCTGCGGAGAGGCTTCGCAGCTACGCTCGCTCGGAGCCTTGCCGCTACAGTGCCACGTGACTAGGCGAGAACAGCTGCTTCGCCAGAGCCTTGCGCTCAGTGTCGCGATGGATGGCGCGCCGACTGGGCCATCTGTGTGTGCGCTTCAGGGCAAGCGACAGGCTTAATCCAATCATCCAGTAGATATAGATATAGATAGACAGAAGGCTGTGAAATGTCAAGCACACGCAACGTTGCCTGCTGAAATACAGGAGCGAAGGGAGGCCAGATTAGTACGTTACAGAGAAGCTTACCAAGCGCGGGAACGTGCCAGAATCGAAGCTACTACAACCGCCGCCGCCGTCCAGCAACACGAACAACAACAAGCAGAAGGAGACGAAGCCGTGGATGCAAGCAACGGCATCCATAACGAACGTTTGACGAACCACACCTTTTGGCTGACGGCAAGCTCGACTGCGACGGCCAGGCTTCACCGCGACTTCGCGGACAACCCGTTTGGCAGCGTGTGTCACGTGTGCGAAATACTGTGGCCTAATATTAATAAAACACTCTATGCATAGTCTTTGCGAAACCAAGTCAAACAGACCTTTCGCTCATGATAACTACGTTTACAAATTTAAACCTCAGCCAATTTATATTCTCATGCCACATGCTGTGTTTCAATGGGACTTGTTCAAATCACCACACCTTTTAGAGTGCCCCACCCACTCAACCTTCAGAAGCACAATGCCTTTAAAAATAATAACCAACAAGCGTTCCGGCAACTGGAAAGAGTGGATCATTCT